>NW_017309895.1:0-519 GCF_000935625.1 Nanorana parkeri | reverse complement strand
ACTGTGGTAAGCCGATGCCTCACTCAGGGTATATGCTATGCGCTCGAATGTTTTTTCTTCTTTTTTTCTTTTATTATGATATTGTGATTTTATTATGAGTATATCTGCTTAGCCATATTACATGACGTGGTACCGGTAGTACCCTTCCTGAATATTGCAGTGGAAGAGATGGCGAAGTTACGCTGCCCTTCTCTTCCCGACCCTGAGACCGATATACAGATCCCATAGTTCTGTTAGACTGACCTAGATACAAGTCCTACTCATATGCCTGTAACCCCAAATACACGAAGGACTCTACCAATCTCACTCCCGGCAACATACATTTTTACTGCCTAACACCCCAAGATCGGGGAGTCCGGGTTCTACATGGTATCCCTTGGTCCCTTCATTCAGTCACTCTCCCACACGACCGATCTTGCAGTGTAAGTCGGTCGACACAACCCGTTCTATTTTGTGTCGGGATAAGGCCCAGTTTCCTTTATCCCTCGGGTTGCTGTTCTACTTCCTATTGTATCACAC
>NW_017309894.1:42752-43365 GCF_000935625.1 Nanorana parkeri | reverse complement strand
GAACTCGAGTGTCCTGCACAGAGCCCGGACCTCAACCCTACAAAACACCCTTGGGATGAATTGGAACACTGACTGTGAGCCCGGTCAAGTCAGAGTCAGCCGGCAATATGGGACCAGGACAGAGACCTTGCCACAGGAGGTACTTAAGCACACTGACACCAAGCAAAGTTTTATTTATTTATTAGTCCCACTCACACCAATGCAAAGAGAGTCTTTGTTCCTGAATTCCACATTGGGCTCAGAAAATATGCCCCCTCTTGCACTGGTGTCAGTTGAACTTTGTAAGAAACCATCTGTTACTGCGCATGCGCGTGGTCCCATTCTCTGTATTGTGGGTACATGCACACTAGCGCGCATGTGCGCACCATGTAGCGTATGCGCTACGACATCTAATAGACCAGCATATGTAAAGCCTATTTGGCCTGCCTGATCCCAAGTTGCTGGTTTATCTTTTATCTAGTTCATGTGCTTCCTGTGACCTTATTGGATTTCCCTTACCTTTCACTCGGATTGCCCATGACCACGTGTTACCCCTGGCTTGTTTGACCACGATCTTGGATTCCATTTGTGTACCACACAATGCCAGGCTGGGGCACACAATGCCAGGCTGGGG
>NW_017309894.1:40911-41261 GCF_000935625.1 Nanorana parkeri | reverse complement strand
CCTGTGTCTTTATTCAACCTCAAATACTATGTAACTATTATGTATCAGGTTTGAAGTAATTGTCCGTTTGCCATTTATAATATTTCACAAATAATTTTTACACTTTTATGTACACTGGAGGAATTTAGAGTCACTGAGAAGGGCTATTGGGGAATTTGTAGCCGCTTATCTTAACCATCCAGTACGTTTGAGATTCAAGTAACCATATATGTGAGCAGTTATATTTCATACCCACTAATTGATCATTTCTGCGTTGTTCCCCCAATATAATATAGGGTTAGGGGGTGTTCCAAACACAGACATCAGGGAACACATATATCTATTAAACACCAGTTCCTATGTTATTTGTA
>NW_017309894.1:23475-39568 GCF_000935625.1 Nanorana parkeri | reverse complement strand
CCCGGGCGAGCCCCGCGGGGACCCCCACACCTCTGGGCAGCGGACAGGTAATATAAATCAGCATTTGGTAGAGCATCCAGGAGGAGGGAGCATTAGAGAAAATAATTGAATATCACACAGGGACTGATATACACACATGTACGCACTACACACATACACATACAGGGGTACAGGGATTCTTAAATACTAGAATATGATTTGACTTGAAGAGATGAGCCAGTCTCCTGTTATCCTGGGATATATTGATCAACCTATTGCAGATCTATGAAACGAGGTCTCCGGAGGCTGGTTGTGAGTCTGGAGAACTTGCGTTGTGTTCAAGGGCTTTCAACAAACATCTGAGATGACAATGCACCACACCTCAGTTGCAGGCTGGTTAAATGCTGTATCTGGGTCATTTCCTTGCCAGTTCTCAGTTCCGAGAGCTCCGACCAAAGACCAGACCACATAGACATGGCACCCGTATAGAGAACAGAGGAAATGGTCAGCTGCTTCGAGGTTAATGCTAATCATCCGGAATCTTCAGAACTGTGTTCTAGCCCGGGAAAGTATGCTTAACATCAGATGGTGATGTAATCTCTCTCATCACTGCGCCCATATAATGTTTCCCTTGAAGGGAACTGTTAATACTGTTACTAGCATACAAAGCATACGAACATATTGCAGACAATTGGGCTCTTCCAGCCTTGTGGTAACACTTTGGTGAAGACCCTTTTCTTTTCCCCCATGACTGTCCCCTGTGTACAAAGCCAGCTCCATACAGACATGGTGTGACCAGTATGGTGGAGGAACTCGAGTGTCCTGCACAGAGCCTGACCTCAACCCTACAAAACACCCTTGGCATGAATTGGAACACTGACTGTGAGCCCGGTCAAGTCAGAGTCAGCCGGCGCTATGGGACCAGGACAGAGACCTTGCCACAGGAGGTACGTAAGCACACTGACACCAAGCAAAGTTTTATTTATGTATTAGTCCCACTCACTCCAATGCAAAGAGAGTCTTTGTTCCTGAATTCCACATTGGGCTCAGAAAATATGCCCCCTCTTGCACTGGTGTCAGTTGAACTTTGTAAGAAACCATCTGTTACTGCGCATGCGCGTGGTCCCATTCTCTGTATTGTGGGTACATGCACACTAGCGCGCATGTGCGCACCATGTAGCGTATGCGCTACGACATCTAATAGACCAGCATATGTAAAGCCTATTTGGCCTGCCTGATCCCAAGTTGCTGGTTTATCTTTTATCTAGTTCCTGTGCTTCCTGTGACCCTGTTGGATTTCCCTTACCTTTGACTCGGATTGCCCATGACCACGTGTTACCCCTGGCTTGTTTGACCACGATCTTGGATTCCATTTCTGTACCCCCAATGCCCGCCCGGTTTGACTTCGGCCATGTTTGACCCGATCCTGTCCCAAGGCTCCAGCTTGCATGGTGTGATCACCACTGGCACACGTGCCACTCGCTGTTCACTCAACCCCAGAGTCTTTGGGTCACAAGGTGCAAGGGAAGCTTCCTCATCCAACCAGGTACATGATAAACTCCCACTGGAACCAATGACACTTGGTGCTTTATCTCTTTGTGCCCCAACACCAATATACAAAGTGGCTTTGCCCTCAGGAAAACAAGGCCCCCTCTTGTAGAAACCTTCCCTCTGACCTCTCATGATGTCACAGAGGCCAGCCGTCACCTTCTGAGATTGGCACATCAGCCCCCATTGTCACATTGATCATTGATACCGTATTGGTTTTTTATGATCATGCATGCTTTTTGAAAAGTATTTCTTAGTAAATTTGTAGTGATGGATGCGACAAATCACATCTCTAGGTCTATCAGCATTCTGCGGTCTAGGACCCAGGGATCTATGAGCTCGGTCAAGCTCTATCGCAGTGTCGGGGGGGCGATCCAAGAACAGGTTAAAGATGCCCTGTACGGTGGTCTTCAGATCATTCGCCTGGGTGGATTCAGGGATCCCCCTAATGCGGACATTATTGAGCCTGCCGCGATTATCTTGGTGATCCAATCCGAGTATCAGGGTTATCGGAAAGAGTGGGGTCAAGGCTGAATCGGGCCCGGAGTTGCACGGCCACACTCCTCACACGTCCATGGCTCGGCCACGCCCCCCGCATGCTTTTTTTTAATGCTTTTTGAAAAGTATTTCTTAGTAGTCATATATTGGGATGTAATGTTATTGTATTGGGAACTGTATACAAACCGAGTTCATTTCCATGGGGCCACCACTCGGCTTGTGGATACAATTGTAGCATTTCATCTCCTTTAGGTTGGACATCACTGCCATAGTGTATAAGAACAAACTAATGCTCGGGTCCATGTGGAAGGAAGCCACCGAACCACGCCAGTATATAAAACCAAGCATCTAGATGAGGGGAGAAGATACAAACTCCATGTCACTAGTGATTGTGGTGAGTACCAAGTAGTGGACACCAGGGAGAGCGTGCTCACCACTAAGTCACTGTATAGGATTGTATTCAGGGGGGTTTATTACCAGTGACCTCCAATGAGGATTGTAAACACATCATGTGACTTGCAGACATCTTCTTCTAGAAATAAAATGATGATTAATAAGTAAATGTGGGAACCTGTAACGTGTCCTCTGTCTCCTCTTATGTTATAGAGAAGGTTGTATGATTTGTATCATGACATTGTTACTAGAAGAACTGTGATGTCACTTTATGACACCAGAGGAAGGTATTGTACCCAGATATGATCTGTCCAGTGTGTCATGCATGAGAGAATGGCATTCTTCTATTTTACCACCAGATGGAACATTCACCCTCATTTCCTCATTTACATCTCATTTACATATAATTTACATCTCATTTCCTCATTTACATCTCATTTACATCTCATTTCCTCATTTACATCTTATTCTCTACATTTCTTACATTGCTTTGTAGCAAAAATTCTATTCTCCTCTCACCCTAATATCTTCATTCTGTGCCAACGCATGCCAATCCTCTCCTCTCTTTTCCTCTCCTCTCCCATCTTATCCTCTCTTCTCCTTTCCACTCTTTTCCTCTACCCCTAACATCTTCATTCTGTGCCAACCCTGAATTATTTTATGACACTAATTCAGAATTAGCTTTATATCACATAAGGAAGAATCATTTTCATTATATATTTTATTCTGAATATTTTATTGTTTTAATTTTACATTCTTTCTTAGGCTTCATTAACATTCGGAGATAAGTTTGCAGGGGGCATAGGATCTTATAACATACGTGTCATCAGGGCACTTAGATAAGGCATTTGGAGAAGGCAGATATATAAAGCAGCAGTGCTCCTGACAGAATGCAGCTGATCCTGTTTTCCCCATCCGCCTCTCTCTGTTCTACATCTGATTTATACTCTCCATCCCTTAATATGCTTTCTCTAGCATTGCTTTCCCTCCCTACTGGCATCTTCCCCTCCCCTCTAAAATATGCACTGGTCACCCCAATACCCAATTACCCTCACTGGACCCCACCAACCTTACCAATCTGAGACCAATCTCCTTACTCCCATTCACCTCCATACTCCTAGAATGGCTTATCTACAATCGCCTGAGCCGCCACCTCGCTGATAACAACCTCCTTGACCCCTTACAGTACAGCTTTTGCCCTCAACACTGCACTGAAGCTGCCCTCCTAAAACTTACTAATGACTTACTTACTGCTAAAAATAATGGCCACTACTCCGTACTCTGACACCCCGCTACTCCTTACTCTGACCGCCCGCTACTCCTTACTCTGACCACCAGCTACTCCTTACTTTTGCTATTAGACCTTTCCTCTGCTTCTGACACAGTTGACCACCCACTGCTCTTCAAAGGCTCTGCTCTTATGGTTCTCCTCCTACCTATCTAAGTGCTCCTTTGGTATCACCTACAATTCTTAATCCTCCCCCTCCTCTTCCTCTCTCTGTAGGGGTCCCCCAAGGCTCTGTCCTTGGACTCCTTCTCTTCTCTATCTACACCTCCTCTCTTGGTCAGTTGATAACCTCACATGGCTTCCAGTACTATCTCTATGCCTGATAACACTCAAATCTTTCCATTACACAACTCACCCCCTCAGTGTCTTTGCGTGTCACTAATCTACTAACTGACATATCCGTCTGGATGTCACAAAAATTCCTAATGCGCAATCTATCAAAAATTAAGCTCATGATAATTCCGACCCCCCATCAGGGTGTCTCGTGTCCTCAGGAAATGGCTGTCGGTTTCTCTTCTTGCAGCCTCTGCTCCTCCGAGCTGTACACAAAGCTGCCCACTATGGGGGAGATTTACTGACAGCAAACACACTGATCACTGTGCCGGGAACATTCACATCGCTTAGTGACTGTGGTGACAACTCACTGTGCAGAGAATATCCAATCACATGCAAGGAAAACACAAATAAAACAGTATATTAGCTTGCACGTGATTGGATGATGAACTTCAACAGCCTATTTGTCTTTATTATATCCCCCCCCCCCCCTCATCTTCATTTAACATGGGGGGCAATGAAACAGTATATTAGCTTGCACGTGATTGGAGGATGGAGGTCAGCAGAACTTCTACAGCCTATTTGTCTTTATTATATCCCCCCCCCTTATACTGTATATACATCGGGTGTAATATGTAATTTGTCTTTGGATGGAGCGATGAAGAGTGTCCACGTTATGGAGATTTCCCTGTGTAAGGCTATGCTACGTCCTGCCATGATTAATGAATGAGGAAGCCGACTATTCCCATAGTTCTTATATGGAGAAGAAGAGAAACAAGAGAGACATATCCCGGGATCGAGCGGCAATGTGTAGCCAGAGATTATAAATATCCGTGACATAACTAGAGACCAATATGGCGGAATGATTGGGCACAACCCCCACATGTGACTGATAGATCCTCCATGAAGCTTCCGGCAAGCAGATATAGAGATAAGTTGAGGAGAATGTTGCGGCTGTACATACAGGTTGGGGACCCTCATATGGGATCAGCGTTTTGTATCAGAGGGAGTTTCGGGGCTTTCCCACACGTTGTCGTAGTTTCTGGGCCTCCTGACTTCCTGTTATCCCTTCCCAGAGTATAAGGATGATGATCAGTAATAACACCAGTCCAGACAACGCCAATCGTATAATATTAGAAATTGTCAAATCCACAGAATTTCCACCTGAAAGAGACAAAGAAAATCCCCATTATAACATTTCAATGTATGGTGCGTGTGTGTCACTTACCTGGGGAGGAGATGGCACCCGGATGTACTATGGGAAGAAGACAAGATGGCGGAGGGAGTGTGATGGGCAATGTTCTGCTGGGACACCTCGGGTCCTGCCATTCATGTGGATGTGACACTCTGGGACACCTCGGGTCCTGCCATTCATGTGGATGTCACTCTGACCGACCTAAACATTGTTCGCCCCCTATTACTTACCTTGTATCTGAATAAAAACCTCCGCGCTCTTCTTCACAAGCCTGGCTGAAGATCTCACGTCACAGGAATAATTCCCAGAATCCTCCAGCTGAGCGGACTGGACTCCATATTGATTGGAGGAACCGAATTCCTGAACCTTCTGTCCATCTCTGTAGAAAGAAAATTGGAGTTGTGTCCCCGGTCTGAGCGGACTGAGACTCGTGTCACATGTCAGGGTCATGGTGTCTCCTTCTACCTCCGGATATTGGATTCCGATGATTGTTGGATTCACAAACAGCTCTGCAGAGGAGGAGATTCAGGGAGGAACATATATGATATTCTTCTCCAGATAAATCAGAGCAACAAATACATTCTTCTGTGAGACTAGAAATCCCATTGGGCAACATAGACATAAAATATTAGAATATTATCACGATCCGGAGTCATCTAGAAGATTTAGTAGAATCCAACACTTCAAGGACAGCCACATGTGTCACCATCTGTCATGAGACATGAGACAAGCTCCTTCTGCTGCCACCCAATTGGAGTTCTCCGCCTGCGGCTGCATGGTTGGACATCACTGCCATAGTGTATAAGAACAAACTAATGCTCGGGTCCATGTGGAAGGAAGCCACCGAACCACGCCAGTATATAAAACCAAGCATCTAGATGAGGGGAGAAGGTACAAACTCCATGTAACTAGTGATTGTGGTGAGTACCAAGTACTGGACACCAGGGAGAGCGTGCTCACCACTAAGTCACTGTATAGGATTGTATTCAGGGGGTTTTATTACCAGTGACCTCCAATGAGGATTGTAAACACATGTGACTTGCAGACATCTTCTTCTAGAAATAAAATGATGATTAATAAGTAAATGTGGGAACCTGTAACGTGTCCTCTGTCTCCTCTTATGTTATAGAGAAGGTTGTATGATTTGTATCATGACATTGTTACTAGAAGAACTGTGATGTCACTTTATGACACCAGAGGAAGGTATTGTACCCAGATATGATCTGTCCAGTGTGTCATGCATGAGAGAATGGCATTCTTCTATTTTACCACCAGATGGAACATTCACCCTCATTTCCTCATTTACATCTCATTTACATATAATTTACATCTCATTTCCTCATTTACATCTCATTTACATCTCATTTCCTCATTTACATCTTATTCTCTACATTTCTTACATTGCTTTGTAGCAAAAATTCTATTCTCCTCTCACCCTAATATCTTCATTCTGTGCCAACGCATGCCAATCCTCTCCTCTCTTTTCCTCTCCTCTCCCATCTTATCCTCTCTTCTCCTTTCCACTCTTTTCCTCTACCCCTAACATCTTCATTCTGTGCCAACCCTGAATTATTTTATGACACTAATTCAGAATTAGCTTTATATCACATAAGGAAGAATCATTTTCATTATATATTTTATTCTGAATATTTTATTGTTTTAATTTTACATTCTTTCTTAGGCTTCATTAACATTCGGAGATAAGTTTGCAGGGGGCATAGGATCTTATAACATACGTGTCATCAGGGCACTTAGATAAGGCATTTGGAGAAGGCAGATATATAAAGCAGCAGTGCTCCTGACAGAATGCAGCTGATCCTGTTTTCCCCATCCGCCTCTCTCTGTTCTACATCTGATTTATACTCTCCATCCCTTAATATGCTTTCTCTAGCATTGCTTTCCCTCCCTACTGGCATCTTCCCCTCCCCTCTAAAATATGCACTGGTCACCCCAATACCCAATTACCCTCACTGGACCCCACCAACCTTACCAATCTGAGACCAATCTCCTTACTCCCATTCACCTCCATACTCCTAGAATGGCTTATCTACAATCGCCTGAGCCGCCACCTCGCTGATAACAACCTCCTTGACCCCTTACAGTACAGCTTTTGCCCTCAACACTGCACTGAAGCTGCCCTCCTAAAACTTACTAATGACTTACTTACTGCTAAAAATAATGGCCACTACTCCGTACTCTGACACCCCGCTACTCCTTACTCTGACCGCCCGCTACTCCTTACTCTGACCACCAGCTACTCCTTACTTTTGCTATTAGACCTTTCCTCTGCTTCTGACACAGTTGACCACCCACTGCTCTTCAAAGGCTCTGCTCTTATGGTTCTCCTCCTACCTATCTAAGTGCTCCTTTGGTATCACCTACAATTCTTAATCCTCCCCCTCCTCTTCCTCTCTCTGTAGGGGTCCCCCAAGGCTCTGTCCTTGGACTCCTTCTCTTCTCTATCTACACCTCCTCTCTTGGTCAGTTGATAACCTCACATGGCTTCCAGTACTATCTCTATGCCTGATAATACTCAAATCTTTCCATTACACAACTCACCCCCTCAGTGTCTTTGCGTGTCACTAATCTACTAACTGACATATCCGTCTGGATGTCACAAAAATTCCTAATGCGCAATCTATCAAAAATTAAGCTCATGATAATTCCGACCCCCCATCAGGGTGTCTCGTGTCCTCAGGAAATGGCTGTCGGTTTCTCTTCTTGCAGCCTCTGCTCCTCCGAGCTGTACACAAAGCTGCCCACTATGGGGGAGATTTACTGACAGCAAACACACTGATCACTGTGCCGGGGAACATTCACATCGCTTAGTGACTGTGGTGACAACTCACTGTGCAGAGAATATCCAATCACATGCAAGGAAAACACAAATAAAACAGTATATTAGCTTGCACGTGATTGGATGATGAACTTCAACAGCCTATTTGTCTTTATTATATCCCCCCCCCCCCCTTATACTGTATATACATCGGGTGTAATATGTAATTTGTCTTTGGATGGAGCGATGAAGAGTGTCCACGTTATGGAGATTTCCCTGTGTAAGGCTATGCTACGTCCTGCCATGATTAATGAATGAGGAAGCCGACTATTCCCATAGTTCTTATATGGAGAAGAAGAGAAACAAGAGAGACATATCCCGGGATCGAGCGGCAATGTGTAGCCAGAGATTATAAATATCCGTGACATAACTAGAGACCAATATGGCGGAATGATTGGGCACAACCCCCACATGTGACTGATAGATCCTCCATGAAGCTTCCGGCAAGCAGATATAGAGATAAGTTGAGGAGAATGTTGCGGCTGTACATACAGGTTGGGGACCCTCATATGGGATCAGCGTTTTGTATCAGAGGGAGTTTCGGGGCTTTCCCACACGTTGTCGTAGTTTCTGGGCCTCCTGACTTCCTGTTATCCCTTCCCAGAGTATAAGGATGATGATCAGTAATAACACCAGTCCAGACAACGCCAATCGTATAATATTAGAAAGTGTAAAATCCACAGAATTTCCACCTGAAAGAGACGAAGAAAATCCCCATTATAACATTTCAATGTATGGTGCGTGTGTGTCACTTACCTGGGGAGGAGATGGCACCCGGATGTACTATGGGAAGAAGACAAGATGGCGGAGGCAGTGTGATGGGCAATGTTCTGCTGGGACACCTCGGGTCCTGCCATTCATGTGGATGTCACTCTGACCGACCTAAACATTGTTCGCCCCCTATTACTTACCTTGTATCTGAATAAAAACCTCCGCGCTCTTCTTCACAAGCCTGGCTGAAGATCTCACATCACAGGAATAATTCCCAGAATCCTCCAGCTGAGCGGACTGGACTCCATATTGATTGGAGGAACCGAATTCCTGAACCTTCTGTCCATCTCTGTAGAAAGAAAATTGGAGTTGTGTCCCCGGTCTGAGCGGACTGAGACTCGTGTCACATGTCAGGGTCATGGTGTCTCCTTCTACCTCCGGATATTGGATTCCGATGATTGTTGGATTCACAAACAGCTCTGCAGAGGAGGAGATTCAGGGAGGAACATATATGATATTCTTCTCCAGATAAATCAGAGCAACAAATACATTCTTCTGTGAGACTAGAAATCCCATTGGGCAACATAGACATAAAATATTAGAATATTATCACGATCCGGAGTCATCTAGAAGATTTAGTAGAATCCAACACTTCAAGGACAGCCACATGTGTCACCATCTGTCATGAGACATGAGACAAGCTCCTTCTGCTGCCACCCAATTGGAGTTCTCCGCCTGCGGCTGCATGTATGCAAGGGGATGGCATGCGGTGATATCAATGACATCAGCACAAGCATCCCGCAGCTGACTGGGTTGGTGGATGACCATTTGTAGAAATGTTATGGAGTTCATCCCTAGTCTATACCTGATGAGTACAGTAATAGTAAAACATCACTGTATTCATCTTCTTCTGTTGGGTCCATGTAAGACTTGTGTCCACAGGAGGGAATACTCTCTCACAGAATGTCCGCCTACACCGGATAACCCACTAAGGCAGAGGAACATCAACGTCACCCCGGAGGGGAACATCAGATAACCACATGACTACATCTTGCCAGTTGTGGTCCTGTCCTTCCCGTATTGGACCAGCAGTGGATGTTCACTCTCTGATCTCTGCTACTATTCTGCTATCTACCCCTCTTATGTATATACTATTCCTGGAGAGGAGACATGGACAACCATATTATAGAATGAAGTGGTTTGTGTAGTAGATGGTGAAGTGTTTTAGAATAAGGAATATGTTCTCAGTTAGCAGAACACTGGAAGTCATGACTTTGTTTGGAGTTAGAGGACGGCTCGGGGAATGATTATGGAATGTTGACCCTCAGACACCCGAGTCCTCTGATTTGGGTTTATATAACTTTCCTCCATCCCTCGGTCGGTCCCGTGACTGACTCACCATTTATCTGGATCTTTATCTCCTGACTCCTCTTTTGTACACTGTTGGTTGTCACTTCACATGAATATTTCCCAGAGTCCTTCACCTGAGCGGACTGAACTTCATATCGGTTAGATGAAGAGAATTCTCCGACATTCCGCCCATCTCTGTAGAAAGCAAATTTCAGTTCTGTCCCCGGTCTGAGCGGACTGAGACTCGTGTCACATGTCAGGGTCATGTGATCTCCTTCTACCACTGGAATTGGGGTCATTATTATCTCTGGAACTGCAAATAGCTCTAAAAAGTGATCACAAACACAAACTGTATCATTCATTTTATCTTCTGTATTGTTGGACATTACGGAGTAAGTCACATGATCGCCTCCTAGAGAAATGCCGTGACGTTATCGTCTTCTCATCTACTGCCCGGGACACGCACACCATTCACAGTGATAATGTGGAACCGATACACCACCAACAAAGTGTAAGAGGGATGATGGAGCCCCGGGACCTGGATAGGAAACCTGGGGCACCTTCACCAGGCTCCAGAGCCCAGCCATGTCTATGGGTCCTGCACTTTACATATTACCTGGATTATGAAATAAATCATCAGACGTCACTAAGAGCAAAGTGCGGAGCCCATGTCAGCCAATCAGAATTCAGGGACATCCCCCCCTAACAAAATGGGGGCTGCAGGAGGACTATTCATTGCTAAATAAGCCCCTTTATCTATAATAAAGATTAGAGATGTGATCTGCCCCGGACTTACTATGTACATTGATAACATCTTCATCTTGGAGGGTTCTATATTTCACATTTTTTGTAGGCAATCGAAATTCACAAATACATTTGTATCTCCCGGCGTCCGTCGTGTGTACAATTCGTACATGTAATTCAGATTTCTCTCCCTGGCGTTGAATGACAGAATCGTCCTTGTAGAATGTTGTGTATTGTGCAATGTAGATAGATCGATGGTGACATCTCAGAGTCAGATCATCTCCCTCATGTACATAGAGAGGAACACTCAGGATCACCAAGCCTGGAACACAGAGAGACGTCACATGAGGAGATGAAGGATACAGGACAGACATCATGTTACCTCCAGGAACAGCTACATCAGTATAGGTGCAGTATACAGTATAGTAGATGCTTCCAGTGCTGATCCTCCGTGACGTTGTAGTGGAATTTGGATATTAACACATATATTCACATTACATAGTTACATAGTATTTGGGGTTGAATAAAGACATACATCCATCAAGTCCAACCCATATAGGTCCACGCATCATCTCATTCTTAGGGATACTGGTAGCAGTGGATATTACATTAATACATTAATTAACATATGTATTATTACTATTACTACGTAGCAGTTACACCACATAATCTTAGGAACCTGTAGAGTACCTCGTTATATTAGAGATACGGATTTAACACTGAACTATTCCTGCATATTATAATGTGGTTACATACATAAGTTGAAAGAACTCTTTTATTGATCTTAGTGTCCTTCATAGAAAACACGAGCTTCACAAGGGAACAACAGCAACTGTATAAAATCATGCACCTCGGCATGCAGACACTTCTACAAACATTAGTGAGAGAACGGGAGCTCAGTGATGACGGAGGAGGAGTTGACAGTGGAGGAAGAGGAGGCGGACAGGTAAGGAGTGTAACCAGCCCACCTGAGGGTGACCCTGCAGAGCCCACCTTAGAGAGTGGGCTCTGCTATTTATATGAATTGCTGTATGTTCCCAGCCGGACGAAATAAAACCGACTTCTTGAGGAGCTGCCTGGTGTTGATCCTCCGTTTATTCTACTTCAAGGTCTCCTATCATATATGTCTCATTCATCAATTGGTCTGAATTAAAGGGACTCTGTGACTGGAAGAAATATTTATATCAGAAGAACCCTGTAATAGAAGATGCCTAATACTTTCCATTGTCCAATCTTCACATTTGGGTATTATAGATGGTATGTCCCCACTGAGTACTATGGGCTCACCTGCTGGCTGGCTGTTTACCTGGAGTTCAGCTTTCAGAATACATCAGCCATCCAACATGGAAGACCCTAATAGAGACAAGCTTTGGCTGCACTAAGAAGTGAAATCTGGGAATTGCCTGATATTAGATTTCTTGTATTTTGTCTGGAATGGGAGAAGAAGACATTCAGATGGAACATTATCAATGTGATATAAAGAACTGACCACTAACAACATCCAGCCTGGCGGTGTCACTTCTTTCTCCCCTGACCCGGCAGCTGTAGTCCCCGCTGTGCTCAGTTTCTGCAGATGGAATGGTGAAGGTTCGTCCTGTATGGACCCAGTTACCATCTTTGATCCAGGTGTAGGTCAGATCTCCTCCTCCAGTAGACCCAACATCACACGTCATTGTTATAGACTCTCCTGTGAAGATCTTCTTCCAGTTTGGGGTGAAGGTCACCACCGGGCTCACTGCCGATCCTGAAGAGGGTGAAACAAGAATTCTGACTTATGTCATGTTCATTTCCAGCAATGTAATGTTCTAGGAGAGTCTAATATCAGATACAATACAAGGATCTCATATATAAAGGCCAACTGAACATTCAGACTAATTCAGCTACATACCTAGTAGAAGGAAGTCACATTCAGCTGGACGGTGCTTCAAATCAAAAACTGTGCAAAGTTGGTTTTCTGTAGAATGCAGCCATGGCCTGAGTAGAGAAGCCTGTCCCCTGCCAGCATGCTGCAGAGAAGGATCTTTGCTCTCTGTGGGGAAGCAGTGGTCTCTCTGCAGACGTCCAACATGCCCCCTTCTAAGTAAGAGCCAGACCTCTCCACTCAGCGGGGAGAATGAGCTCTTTTGAGTGCAGAGCTATAGGTATGACTAAGCAGGGAGCAAATTAGACCTCTACAGAGAGAACACTGCTTCCACACAGAGAGCAAAGGTCCTTCTCTGCAGCATGCTGGCAGGAGACAGATTATCCTAAAGGGGTTTCAGCATCCTTCTTACACTTTGCTGGTGGTGTTCCAGTTGGCATTATGAGATGTTCCAAAGCTAGAAAAGTGACTTATGGCCAACAACATGACACAGTGCTGGGAGTGAAAGATTAGAGATGAGTGAATAACAGAAAACCATCTGTGCTAGAGGAATCAATTGGTGTACTTTTATTGAATCTCCGCGGTTCATGCATTGTAAAAGGGTGCACTGGTCCTCTGCTGAAAAAGAAGGTCACACTATCCCTGAACCCCCAAGACTCCCAAGGGCGCAAGACCCCTAAGGGCGCAGGACTCTGACAGGGGAAAGGCACGCTAGTCCACCTAGCTGTTAAGCCAGGTTGACCGCAATCCTTTGGGACCAGCCGATCCCGGTCCACCAAGTACTAGGTACAGGCTCTCTCAAAGGAGGATCCTAGAGTGGGGGAAGGAAAACGACCCGTTAAGGCCACAGATTCCTCACCCCCCAACATCAGGGCAGGCCCCCGAAAGACCTGCACCTTGTGAAAAGTGCTCGTGCATAAAATAGGTGCTGTAAATATATAAGTGCCATGTGCAGTACACGTCAGGCCTTGCATCAGGTATAAAAATTCTGTAGACTAGCCAGAAGGCCTGCCTAGGAGGTGACGTGACCTAATGCCGGGTTCCACACTTGTAAGGTCCCACACCCATGGCGTTTCCCTGCCACCCCTGGGACACCAACCCCAGGGGGCACATCAGAGGGAGCTTTCTGTGCTTCTAGCCCCACGGCAGACAAGGACAGACACGCTCCTACCAGAAGGCATTAGTACGAGATTGGTTCCTATCTACAACTGGGGACAAGCCCGGCGTAACCAAGCCAGAATTAACCCAGGACGGAGAGGAATACCTTCCAATACCCACCTATTACTCCGGCTAATAGTAGGTTGCCATCTCCATATCCAAAGACAGCACGGCTCTCCTCTGGAGCCTCCAGCAAATACTACACTGCTGTTCCCCTGGTTAATGGACAACACGAATCTCCCTCCAGAATCTCCAGGGACTACTACACCTGCCATCTCCTACACCATTGTCCTCCGGAAAATGATAAGAACAGATATTACACTTGATGTTAGCCAAAAGGAAGCAAATGTAGTCCTAGAGGACTGCTTAACTGTTCCCTATTTTGCAGAGTGGAGGACCCCCCAATTAAAGGAAGCCCCCACACTATGGAATAAGAATCTCCTGCCCCTTGGAGGTTAGCCAATCCAATAAGGTTATAGAAATATTTCCAAAGTAGGAGCTTTTCTCTAGTACTGTGCTTCTCAACTGGTGGGTCGTGACACAAAAATCAAAAATGGGTCACCACATGCCCTTCACTACTCTGGGTAAGAGGCTCCGACCCCCCATGCAACACTGTCAGTTCTTGCGCCAACCAGCCATTCCAAACATGGTGCACGATGCCGAGTGCCAGCTTGAGGTGAGGTGGGGTGGGCTGTGGGTTTATGGCCACCAGGGAGCTCCATCCATACATGCATTGCTTACAGCTCCCTCACATGCCCAATAGAGGTGTCTGGACTTTAGTGACATCACATTCTGGCTCTCAGCACCTCTACAGGGCACACAAGGAAGATTTACCAGCAATGCACATATGGATGGAGCTCCGTCGCAGCACAGCAGCCCACATTGGACCCCAGGCTGAGAATCCACTCCAGTTCTCATAAGGTAAGGAGACTGTGGATTTTGGAGTGTGTATGAGCTTGTGCGATTATCGCACTGTACCACACAATTGCACCTAATGTGCGTACTGTTGTGGGGGGGGGGATGCGTTGCATTACCATTCATTTGAATGGTACCCCATACTCACCTCCCACCCATAGATCCATTGCCCACACCGAATCATGTGGTACTGCAATGGCGGGCGTTCCAGTGTGGTGCGACTTGGGTCGCGACTTCATGAACCAAGGACAAATGTGGGTCCTGAGGTTACCCAGGTTGACGACCTCTGACCTAGTATAACATTTCCTTATAAGGGCAATGATGTCACCCAACGACGTCACTACAATTCTGGCGGCTTTACACCGGAATCACTAAACTTTCCACACAATGGTCTGCAGTATTCCCAGTGTAGATGAGATGAATCGGGATCTGTAACTGCCGGAATTCCCTCTATGATTCCGCTATTTCTATCATTTTACTATAGTGATTGATTTATTGATTGGCAGATGTATAATAAAGACTCACCTGCGTGTCCCAGGACTGTGGCTGTAAAATAAGACAAGGAAATGATGACACGTCTGAAATACAAATCATTTCTAAGAAAAGCAATGTTCAATATATGTACACATAGGATGTATAACGATTTGGAGGTCGGGGGGTGGGAGGGGGCTTCCAATATTCCCTTTCACATTGACAAGTGGGGGTTGGGAGTGTTGCAGGTATGGGTAGCTGTCTCCAAGTATCACATTTTGGTCCTGAATGCAGTTTTTTTTCATTACATTTCGGGATGCAGCATCCTTGGGACAGAGCACATAGATGGGGGACTGTCCTGGTAAGCCCGGCACCGTTGGCCTCTATGCAGTTATGGGGCTGTAGGTACACTCATACACCAGGAAGAGCTCTCCTATCTTCCAGGAAGAATTCCGGTCTGAGGTTTGTTAGAAATGTCCCATCACACTCCGGACCGACATATCGCCATGTGTAACTTCAATGGGTGCTGAAGTGGCCAACAGAGGGTGCCGCAAACCAGAAGAAACAATCAGGTCACCAGCACACCGGGGTCCACATTTCCACTTTTTTTCAAACCCCAGTCAAACTGCTAAACACACAGATAAATTGCATCCATCCAGTTCTGACATTTATAAAGCACTGCAACATAGCACAGCCCGGTCTGGTAAGGCAGAACGCCTGCTTTTTCTCTGCTGCAGTTCAAGAACACTTATAGGTCTTGTCCCTTCCCCAGCCTTTGACTTGACAGTGTCCCTCTGTTGGCTCCTACTATCATCTTGCACCTTGCACGGCAGCACAGCTGATTGGCTCCTTGCGCTGCTTCTCTCTCCCCCA
>NW_017309894.1:829-23270 GCF_000935625.1 Nanorana parkeri | reverse complement strand
CTCCCGATCTCTGCTGCAGAAGAGGTTTCAGGAAGCTGGTAACAGGTCATATTCGGGTACTCTTTAAATATAAGTTTTTGGCTCTGTTCCCACCTTGACGTCTCACTCCTCATGCTACACTTCCCTATAATATATTAGACATTCAACAGAGAGAGCGGGACCCCATAATAGAGCCCATAGAGGAGCAGATCCAGGAACTCAGGTGTTGTTTTATGTGACAGACAAATATATGAGATCCAATGACCGGTGCAGAAGGGTGTGGCAATGCCACGGGTAGTATGGCAACATTACCCCCAAGAACACTCAGTTAGAGGGTCTGAGAGGTTCCACAATGTGAATACCTCAGGAGAGGAGGAACTGGCTGTTCAGTTCCATCCAGGCTTTCCGGACTATAGTGGGATGGGACCTCCAGTCCTGGGGCCAGGTGTTGCCAATGGCCAGGTTGGGCTGATCAGGTGGCTGAGAGCAACTTTATTAGGAAGCCAGCCCAGTGCTCAGGGGAGAGAGTTGTGGGTGTGCAGGAGGCACACGGTCTCAGGCAGACTCCGCTGTGTGTGGGAGCACAGGTGACACAGCCAGGAAGGGTTGGTGACCCCGGGAATACTTGTCGGAGAGACAGAGAGAGACAGTGACCCACGAGGGGTGAATACTAAAATGCTTGGAGCTGAGGAAAGCTGCTGAGGACTGTATTTCCAGGGATAGTCCTGAGACTATCACACGGGGAGTGTATGGGACAGTCAGATGTCGGTGAGACCAAAACATGATGTGTTGATGAGAGTCCAATGAACTGTTATGCTTCATTTATGCTGAAGAAAAGCGAGTTGTTTTGTGAAGTTCATGGACTGTTGACCTTTTGAAAGAATAAAGACTTTCCTTTTATGCCAAAGTCGGCTTCAGGAGTGGTCACTTAGCGCTTACCATTGGGCTATATTCCCCAAACTATCACACCGGCCACTGCAAGGAAAACCTTCTACTATTTGTAACTGTGATAAAAAGAGAAAAGAAACATTTTGTACTGAATAAGTAACCAGTAAGTATTACCCGTCATCCCTCTACCCCTAGACCTAATGAGCATTTACCCCCTTGTAGTATGGGGGGGTCTGCATGGGTAGCTGCGCCCGGAGTTGGGCTCGGTAGACAGATTGGCAGACAGATAATGAAATATAGACAGTGATCACGGCAGATACTTACAGAGGAGGACTATCAGAGCTGTGGACGGGGTCATGGCTGTCGTCTCTTATGGTTTGATATGAGCTGGTGTAGAAAGACTTAACAAAGTTTGTGGTTTTCCACGACGTCTGAAGGGTTCATATTATTTGCGCCCACAAACAGATCAGGTGACCTGATATGTAAAACACAGGAAATAATCTGATGAAAAGTTGAAGTTTTTTTTATTTATTTAAAGCTGAACTCAAGAAGAAATGTCCATTGTGATGGGTCTCCTCCGTCCTGAAGGGTCAAATGATAATTTTTGTCAAAGGGGGTAGGAGGAAGATACAGTTACACTGACCTTGTTCCTCGCTCCCTCAGACTTCCTCCCAACCGCACAACATGTCCCCCAAAGCTGCTTCTCTTCACCCCTCCATGGGGCGCACTCTGCCATCATCGTGTACAATACAGGACCAGCAGTCCATCATTGTAGGTGAGGACACCGTGGAGAATTGGAGAGAGGTGAAGTAAGCATAGTATTATAGACAACATACATGGGTCAAATGTATTTACCATCAAGCACACCCAACAACATGAAGGTGGATTGTATACTGCTCACCTACGTACCTTCTAATTATAATTAAAGGGAACATCAGAGTGTGTTGGCCCCTGAACAATAGATCTGGACACCCCCTAATACACCTATACTCAGGGGTACAGATCTTCCATGATATGACCTGTTTGAGGTCATTTATATTCTTGTTCCATCAAATGTTGATAAATGGCCTCCATGCTTAAGGTGTGGACACATAGTGAATGGGCACCAGACCAAATAGGTGAAAAAAGTCCAAAGAGTCTTTATATATTCAATCACAAAGGCAAACCAGCCATGGAGTTTCGGGGACAATATCTCTCCACCTTCATCGGGACTAGAAACAATAATGTGGGGACTAAAAAGAACTCAAAAGACTGAGACCAGAGGAACCTCTCCTTCAATGTGGTGTGAATTCTCCTTTTGGATTGTAGATTCATCATGTGATCGGTTGGTCCAACTTCAATATACATCTACACTCCAATCTTCTTCTGGATACCCACCAAGAGGGATGTTAGGGGGTTGGGAGCCGCCTCACCAGAGCCAGTCAGCTTGCTGGGATAATGTTGGTGCATTTGGAGTTTTGAAGGATCATTGAGATCCCCGAACCTCTGAAATTTGTGGAACCATTCTTAAAGTGACACTCCGCACAGGATCTCATGTATACAGTACTATACATGTAAAGGAAGAGTCAATATACTTACCTGTCTGGTGGCTCTTGTGTTGGAACACCAACCGCTTCACTGCTTCCCAGCCACTGTATGTAGTCCACACTTCCAGGTGTATGGAATATCAGGGATAGATTGGTGGCAGTAGTTTCTGTTCTGGCCTCCTACAAGTAGAGAACCAAACATGAGCTACCTGAGCAACTCCGAACATGAAAGTGCTATGGGCCGCCCGCCCGCCCAATCAGCTAAGGGCTGGGTCATTCCCCGCCCCACAGCTGCACAAAAACAAAGGGGAGGGATACTTGTGCTAACATCATTGACTTTACAGTTCATGGCCACAAGCCATTATTAAGCCAATGCCATTGATCAAATATACCCCTGTGGCCATATAAGGTCAGTGATGTCACAGCACCCCGCCCCTTTGCTTACATGCCGGTGTGGGCAGAGAATTCCAGACTGAAGTTCATTGGGCGGACACAGAAGAAGCTTCCTTCCATGTTCAGAGGAGTTCAGGTTTGGACCACCAACACTCTTTTATAACACGTGGCACTCTCTGGTAACATGGCAGCACTCAGTGGCACTCTCCATAGCGTTGGGTCACTTGCTCAGTTTTTCATTATTAGATACAAAAGGACACAAATGTTATCTAAAGACTTTATTTTTAGTTGTATTTGATGTTGATATATATAGCGCAGACCACATCCCCCTAACACCCGACTGCTACATGTCTATAGGTCAGAGTGTCTCGTGTCCTCAGGAAATGGCTGTCGGTTTCTCTTCTTGCAGCCTCTGCTCCTCCGAGCTGTACACAAAGCTGCCCACTATGGGGGAGATTTACTGACAGCAAACACACTGATCACTGTGCCGGGAACATTCACATCGCTTAGTGACTGCGGTGACAACTCACTGTGCAGAGAATATCCAATCACATGCAAGGAAAACACAAAGAAAACAGGATTTTAGCTTCCACGTGATTGGAGGATGGAGGTCAGCAGAACTTCTACAGCCTATTTGTCTTTATTATATCCCCCCCCGGTATACTGTATATACATCGGGTGTAATATGTCATTTGTCTTCGGATGAAGCGATGAAGAGTGTCCACGTTATGGAGATTTCCCTGTTTCCCTCGTGGACAGCAATACAATCCTGATTGGTTGTCACCTTTCCTCACTATACTGGACAATGGTTTTATTGCTGGATGGGTCCCATATAGGGGAGATTTCCTCTGACTTCCTGATCTGTGGGACTCCCTTCTAGTGGAGAGGATGTACGGAGAGATCTCCCAAGTGGGGGCCAGAGAGTCATATACACTATGTTACCAAAAGTATTGGGACGCCTTTACACGCACATGAACACATAGTCCGTAGGGTTCAGTATTGGGTTACTGTATATACATCGGGTATAATCACTGCAACCTCATATAATATACAACCACTTCATCACTGCAACACAACTTGTTTTATTTATTAGTTTATATTGATATTATACAAAATATAAAAAGATACATTGTAACAAAATTACAAAAAAAAAACAAGCCAACTAAAACTAAATCACAATTGATATGAGAATTCCATTTCCCCCTCCAGTCGGATTCCAAGCAATATCTGGATCTCAATCTTCCGTTTCTCTAAGAAGACTTTTTATACTAAACACAAAGTAACTATTAGAATGTAACAATTGTATTTCTCCGTCATCACATCTCCCTCACCTAGAGGAGAAGAGGAAAGAGAAACACAAAGCGCAGTCCTCCTCTGTCCCCGGGACATCAGTCCTCCATATCTAAGGGAGATACTTCTAATACACTATTCCTATCTGGAAGGACGAGTGATTTGTCCCACACATAATACCTGGAAAGGGGTTCCTATACTCTGCTTGTACTCTGAGGACATCTTACACTCTTTCCATGAATCCACAATGATGTCCTCTGGAGATATTCCTCCCCATCCCCCCCAATTCCTCCATTAGCAAAGTCCAACCAATCATCCTAAGCCAGGAAATAGTAGATGGAGCCCTGGATGGCTCCCAGTGTAAGGCTATGCTACGTCCTGCCATGATTAATGAATGAGGAAGCCGACTATTCCCATAGTTCTTATATGGAGAAGAAGAGAAACAAGAGAGACATATCCCGGGATCGAGCGGCAATGTGTAGCCAGAGATTATAAATATCCGTGACATGACTAGAGACCCAATGTTGTGTCCTGAAGGCCATTCGGGAAATGGAGCCCGGGGCTGTGTATTGTGTGAATGGCGGAGAGTCCAGGGCAGCCATCAGGGGGATACGGTCGATAGTCATGTGATAGTCATGTAGTCAGCGACTACAGTGTAATGTGTACTAATCCCGGGATATAAACGGGCTGATATAGAAGAAAGCCAGCATGACGGGGGTTACTTTTGAGGCCAAGAAATGTGGTGACCCCGGTAATGTATTTGTACTCGGAGTTGGACTTTAATTTGTGAGAGTAAAATAGAATGGTGGAGGGATCACAGATCACTTCCTCTCATGCAAAGAAAGTTCTTCAGGCTCCACCTCCAATTGGTCGTGATCTTTATTAGTCTTCACGTTATGGATGAGGAATCCACATGTCAGGGAAAACACTAAGAAGGAGAACATCAGACGCACCACATTCATTGTTGTGTAATCTGGAAGAAAATTGTACAATTAAATGTATATAATGTTCAGCTGATTCCTCCGTTCTATGAATGTTGGACTCCCCTTGTCCTTAAAGTGACCCTGTGCCCGGACTATGGACAGATTCTTCACAAGCAGTAAAAGAGCTTTAAATCAAACCAACACTCACCTCTGCAGCTGCTGGTACTGTGACGTCATTCATCCTCAAAGATCACAACTGAGACTATGAAGTCATTTCCAGTCTGTTTCTAGCAGCATAGAAATACCCGGTGTGGGTTACAGGAGAGGTCTGGGAGGCTGCTAAGGTTCAGCTCTCCACAGAATATAAGACGAGAGGAGATGTGATTTCAGTGTGAAATTTGAAGATGAGTTTCTCCACAATGTCTACAGCTACAGAAGTGAATGAGACCTTGCTGTAGAAGTACATTTACTGCTTGTTCAGGATGTGATGATACATTAATGTGCATAGTCTGGGGACAGGTTCACTTCAATGTGACCCCACCAAACAAACACCTTCATTTCCCCCTCCTCAGTGATTTCAATGCATTTCGGCAAATGGAAAATGTCTACAAAAAAAAAGCTTCCAATTTTGGCTGAACATTTGGGGGAATTCCCTCCGTTTTGCTCATCCCTACTTGTCATATCTTACAGATTGCTTTTCGGGAGCTTTGAATTCACCCCGCACACCAAGGACTGGACCTCCAGAGCTGATTGCAGTAAGTTCCTTGGATGGCGGAGATCCCCGGAAATGTGTTGGCTCTTATCATTTGATAAGATGAATAAATCTGTACTGGACTAATGGTTTCCTTGTGGCGCTCTCGTTCTTCACATGATGTAGAGTGGTTGGGCTGCCATGTGACTGACCCTGTGATTGCCGGCGGGTGTGGTGAAGTTCCATGTCAGGGTTCACCATAAGCCTATACTTTTCTCAAGCTTTCCTTCACGCTCTGCTGATTCATTCCCCTCCTGGAGTGAGGAAAGATACTCGGTGCTTCCAGGTATGGGAACCATGTGACTTACTTCCCTTCCTCTCATCTGACGGCACCAGGTGCCCAAGTGGCCAGGGGGGAGGGAATTTCTCTCACATTGAGGATATCCTTCCTATCACTTCCTGTAGAGTCTACAGCAGAGGAAGTAAAGGGAAATCTACTTATTGAGACACAGAAGGCAAAAAACAGTGACAGAGGTTTTAATCCTCCGCTATTCTACAACATAAGAAAAGTTTCTGAAATTAGAAACGCTTCAACTTATTTATAACTGAGGGAGTAAAATTGACCTCTTATCTGGACAGAGACATCTTCACTCGTCTTAGAAATGTTGGCTGAAGATCTCACGTCACAGGAATAATTCCCAGAATCCTTCAGCTGAGCGGACTGGACTCCATACTGATTGGAGGAACCGAATTCCTGAACATTCCGTCCATCTCTGTAGAAAGCAAATTGAAGTTGTGTCCCCGGTCTGAGCGGACTGAGACTCGTGTCACATGTCATGGTCATGGTGTCATCTTCTAAGACTTCAGTAGTCCTTATATTCAGCACCGGGGTGGAAAACAGCTCTGAAAATAATAAAAGCTTTTTGAATGAGTATTTATATTCTGTATACATTTTGGTAAAATTTTTCTCTAATTATTATCAATTGGTTTTGCCCAAAATATCCCAAAACTTTGGAAAGAAGACAATATCAGTTTTGGATTCAACTAGACATTTCATAAAATT
Organism: Nanorana parkeri; assembly: GCF_000935625.1. Classification (NCBI taxonomy): domain Eukaryota; kingdom Metazoa; phylum Chordata; class Amphibia; order Anura; family Dicroglossidae; genus Nanorana; species Nanorana parkeri. The sequence goes on along the minus strand of NW_017309894.1, from coordinate 16,517 downwards.
CTGCTGCTCATCCCTATAAATCTCTAGAAGCTTCCCCAGCATCTGCAGGACAGAATTGTACGGGTTGGGTGACGTCTATAACTCTGCACAGGACGCCTTGTATCCTGAGGCTGGCGGTATCATTGTGATCTGTTCAGGAATAAATCATATTCACCTTTTATCACAATCAGGAGGAAGTGACTACTTTTCCTAACTTTGCCATCCGATGGTGTCACGTCACAGGAATAATTCCCAGAATCCTCCAGCTGAGCGGACTGGACTCCATACTGATTGGAGGAACCGAATTCCTGAACCTTCCGTCCATCTCTGTAGAAAGCAAATTGGAGTTCTGTCCCCGGTCTGAGCGGACTGAGACTCGTGTCACATGTCAGGGTCATGTGATCTCCTTCTACCTCCGGATATTGGATTCCGATGATTGTTGGATTCACAAACAGCTCTGCAGAGAAGGAGATTCAGGGAGGAACATATATGATATTCTTTTCCAGATAAATCAGAGCAACAAATACAAATACATTCTTCTGTGAGGCTGGAAAACCTATTGGAAAGCTTTTTTGGAGCCGATGCTGAAGCATAACTTTAAGGAAAAGCAAAGAAACATGGGCGACATTGTTACATAGTTAGTCAGGTTGAAAAAAGCAAACAGTATATAACAAAAGCGCCAACGGCTTGTATCCAAAACCGGAGAATGTCTGCAATGATCTCAAGCAAAACCGCAGATGGGGCAAGCTCTCAGATAGGCTATACGGGAGCCTCAACTCTGAAAGAAACAAAAGACAAAGAGCGCCAGAACCTGACAAAGGAGGCGTGGCCTCGGAAACGTTAACCTCAGGGAGGAAGAGTAGCCGGTGGGCTAAGCTTTTAACGATTTTATCCATTTATGCCTGTAGAAATTCTACTTTTGTGAGTATGGTTTCACTTGTTTTAAACCCATTTCATTAAAACGTTTTTACGCGATGGAGGCGCTCTTTGTCTTTTGTTTCTTTCAGGTTGAAAAAAGACACAAGGCCACCGAGTTCATTGACACAAAATATTAACACTGTCCGGCATCATCAAGAACATATACAGTAGTAGAATACCATCAATTCAAGGACATCCACATGTGTCACCATCTGTCATTCTGTATGAGACAAGTTCCTTCTGCTGCCACCCAATAGGAGTTCCCCATCTGCATATAAGGGATGGGATGCAGTGATGTCATTGACCTTATATGGCCACATGGCTATATAGTGCCAATGACATCGGCCCACCCACCTGACTGGGCATCCCTTAACATGTTATGGAGTTCATTCCTAATCCATACTTGATGAATACAGTAATAGGTAAACTATTTCTGTTGGGTCCATGTAAGACTTGTGCCCACAGGAGGGAATACTCTCTCACAGAATGTCCACCTACACCGGATAACCTACTAAGGTAGAAGAACATCAACGTCACCCCAGAGGAGGACATTGGATAAGCACGTGGCTACATGTTGCCAGTTGTGGCCCGGTCCATCCTGCAAGGGCCAGCAGTGGATTTTCACTCTCTGATCTCTGCTACTACTCTGCTAACTACCCCACTTATGTATATACTATTGCTGGAGAGGAGACATTAACAACATTATTATGGAATGAAGGGTCTATGTAGTAGATGGTGAAGTGTTTTAGAATAAGGAATATGTTCTCAGTTAGCAGAACACTGGAAGTCATGACTTTGTTTGGAGTTAGAGGACGGCTCGGGGAATGATTATGGAATGTTGACCCTCAGACACCCGAGTCTTCTGATTTGGGTTTATATAACTCTCCTCCATCCCTCAGACGGTCCCGTGATTGACTCACCATTTATCTGGATCGTTATCTCCTGACTCCTCTTTTGTACACTGTTGGTTGTCACTTCACATGAATATTTCCCAGAGTCCTTCACCTGAGCGGACTGAACTCCATATCATAGTATTTGAGGTTGAATAAAGACATAAGTCCATCAAGTCCAACCTATTGTGTGTGTGTGTGTGTGTGTGTGTGTGTGTGTGTGTGTGTGTATAGGTCCCTGAGTTTTCTCATTCTTAAGAGTACCTGTACCCCTGTATATTACGGTCTCTCAGGAAGTCGTCAAAAAGCTTCTTGAATGATTCCAGACTATTCGCGGAAATCACTGCTTGAGGCAGCGAGTTCCAGACCCTAACCGTGCGGACTGAGAAGAACCCCCTTCGCCCCTTGTGTTTGAATTTTTTTTCTACCAGTTTTAGGTGGTGGCCTCTAGTCTTTGTTACGGATTTAATCTTAAAGAGTTTGTTGCTAATGTCGCCATGACTATGGAACATTTTGTACATGAAAATCATGCCCCCCCTTAATCTCCTTACTTCCAACGTAAACATGTTTAAATTTAGTAGCCGTGTCTCATAGTTCTGGTCCTCCATCTCCTTGATGAGTTTGGCCGCCCTCCGCTGGACTCCCTCCAGCTTCAGGACATCCTTTCTGTGTATCGGCGCCCAAAACTGCACCGCATACTCCAGGTGGGGACGAACCATTGATGTGTAAAGTGGCAAAATTATAGACCTATCCCTGCAATACATCCCCTTCTTGATGCAGGACAGGACTCTGCTAGCTTTGCTTACAGCAGCCTGGCACTGTAATCTATTGTTCAGTTTGTGGTCTACAGTGACCCCCAAATCTTTCTCCATTTCCGACTTCCCTAGCGGCATACCCATGATTGTATAACCCATTTGCATATTTTACTCCCAAAGTGCATTACTTTGCATTTATCGACATTAAACCTCATCTGCCACATAGTTGCCCCTCCCCCTATTCTATCCAGGTCCTCCTGCAATGTTACACTATCTTGGTCTGTTTCTATTACCCTCCCAATTTTGGTATCGTCAGCAAACACTGAGATATCGCTGTGTACTCCGTCCTCGATGTCGGTTAGATGAAGAGAATTCTCCAGAGCCCAGCCATGTCTATGGGTCCTGCACTTTACATATTACCTGGATTATGAAATAAATCATCAGACGTCACTAAGAGCAAAGTGCGGAGCCCATGTCAGCCAATCAGAATTCAGGGACATCCCCCCCTAACAAAATGGGGGCTGCAGGAGAACTATTCATTGCTAAATAAACCCCTTTATCTATAATAAAGCTTAGAGATGTGATCTGCCCCGGACTTACTTTGTACGTAGATAACATCTTCATCTTGGAAAGTTTCACGTCTCATATTTTTTGTAGGCAGAGGGATTTCCTTTTTACATTTGTATCTTCCGGCGTCCCTCGTGTTTACAATTCCTACATGTAATTCAGATTTCTCTCCCCGGCCTTGAATGACAGAATCGTCCTTGTAGAATGTTGTATATTGTGCAATGTAGCCGGAACGATGGTGACACCTCAGAGTCAGATCATCTCCTTCATGTACATAGAGAGGAGCCCGCATGGCCACCAAGCCTGAAACACAGAGAGACGTCCCATGAGGAGACATAGGCGTGCGCTGGGGTTGCCACCTTTTCTTTCAGCAAAACCCGAACACTCTAGCAACACACGGAAATTTTGGGGGGAGAATGAGTCACGGCAGCACCACCCATTCATATGTAAATATCACAGTCAAGACTATTTTCAGTGGTGGGCCAGTAACCCCTTTCTTAATTTTGGTTGCCCCTGTCTGCCTGACATCTTGTGTCTGGGTTTCAGCTGCCACCTGTCCAGGGTGAATCCTGGACAGGTGGCAAGTCTAGCGTGAGCGCAGGGTGTGCTGGGTGTGCCTGGGCAACCCCTTATCACCCTCAGTGCACCGCAATAATACCGTAACAGCAGGTGCCATGTTTTCAGTCACTGAGCCAGCGGAGAGATCACAAACATCTCTCTGTGACCGGCTCAGTGATACAGAGCGCAGCAGCACCTGGAGTGAAGATTGGAATACCACCCACCTGACAGGTAAGTAACCGACATCTTTTTTACAGGGTTCCTCTGTCTTAAAGTTTAAGACCCATTGCAGTGCAGAGCAATGATTGCAGGTTCTGAAGATGGTGTCACACTCCTAATCCTGAACTCCAGGCAGATATAAAAGACACAGAGTACTCCCAGCTTTCTATGGCGTAATAGATAATTACAGTTATTTTATTTCAAAGGCAAGCAGAGTAAGTACTGGCGCTCGGCCTGGTATCAGCCTCTTGTAGTCCCTGTACAGCAGAGCTCAGATGGGTGAGGATAAATGCGGACTAATTAACCAATCAGAGTCAAGCTTTGGCTCCTTTAAGAAGAAACATCTGTGAATTCCCTGATATTAGATTTCTTGCATTTTGTCTGGAATGGGAGAAGAAGACATTCAGATGGAACATTATCAATGTGATATAATGAACTGACCACCAACAACATCCAGTCTGGCGGTGTCACTTCTTTCTGTATCGTCCCAGCAGATGTAGTCCCCGCTATGCTCAGTTAATGCAGATGGAATGGTGAAGGTTCGTCCTGTATGGAGCCATTTACCATCTTTGTACCAGGTGAAGGCAAGATCTCCTCCTCCAGTAGACCCAACATCACACGTCATTGTTATAGACTCTCCTGTGAAGATCTTCTTCCAGTTTGGGGTGAAGGTCACCACCGGGCTCACTGCCGCTCCTGAAGAGGGTGAAAGAAGAATTCGAACTTATGCCATGTTCATTTCCAGCGATAAAATGTAGAATGTTATAGGAGAGAATAATATCAGATACAATACAAGGATCTCATGTTTAAAGGCCAAGTGAACTTTCAGACTAAATGGGCAACATAGTGAATAGATGAAAGTCACATTCCACTGGATTTGTTCAGCTAAATTCATTCCAGCTCATTAGAGATGAGCGAGTAATAGAAAATCCTCCATGCTGGAGGAATAGAGGATCCAATTGATATAATATTGAACCTGGAAATTGTAGTCCTAGAGGACTGCTTACCCGTTCCCTATAATGCAGAGTGGAGGACCCCCCACTAATAGGAAGCCCCCACACTATGGGAGAAGAGTCTCCGGCCCCTTGGAGGTCAGACAATCCAATAAGGATATATAATATTTCCATATAAGGAGCTTTCCTCTAGTATAACATTTCCTTATAAGGACAATGATGTCACCCAGCAACGTCACTACAATTCTGGCGGCTTTACACCCCAATCACTAAAACTTTCCACACAATGGTCTGCAGTATTCTCAGTGCAGATGAGATGAATCGGGATCTGTAACTGCCGGAATTCCCTCTATGATTCCGCTATTTCTATCATTTTACAATAGTGATTGATTGATTGATTGATTGATTGGCAGATGTATAATAAAGACTCACCTGCGTGTCCCAGGACTGTGGCTGTAAAATAAGACAAGGAAATGATGACACGTCTGAAATACAAACTTCACTCTATGCAAAGCAAAGTATAAGTTCTAAGAGAAGAGCCGTTCAGTATATATATACATCTATGAGGAATGTGTAGGGATCTCTCGGTGTCACAGCATATACTTACAGAGGAGAACTATCAGAGCTGTGGACGGGGTCATGGTTGTCGTCTCTTGTGGTTTGGTATGAGACGGTGTAGAAAGACTTATAGAAGTTTTTGGCTTTCCGGAACATCTGTAGAGTTCGTGTTCATTGCACCGACTAACAGATCAGATGAAGAACAATATAACTAAAAATAATACACAGGAAATACTCAGGTACTTTATTTAAAGCTGAACTCCGGTGAAATATGAATTCCATTGTGATGGGTCTCCCCCGTACTGAAGGGTCACACTGACCTTGTTCCTCGCTCCCTCAGACTTCCTCCCAACCGTACAACACGTCCCCCAAAGCTGCTTCTCTTCACCCCTCTATGGGGCGCACTCTGACATCATCATGTACAACGCAGGACCAGCAGTCCTCAACTATAAGTCGGGACAACGAGGGAATGAGGCCCCATCCACAACATGGAGTACTGAAGAGGGAAGAACACCGGCTGATGATGGAGTGAGGGGTGAGGTAAGTATAGTACCCGGGGCAAAAATAAGTATTTAAATCTTGCATGGGGTGGGAAACTATTGCAATATGAATTCTCCGACCACCGCTGATTGGGTTGCAGCAGAAAGAGCTTCCAGGTTCAGATCACAAATATGGCAACACTCTTTTACAACACGTGGCACTCTCTGGTAACATGGCAGCACTCAGTGGCACTCTCCATAGCGTTGGGTCACTTGCTCAGTTTTTCATTATTAGATACAAAAGGACAAAAATGTTGTCTAAAGACTTTATTTTTAGTTGTATTTCATGTTGATAATACTATTCCCATAGTTCTTATATGGAGAAGAAGAGAAACAAGAGAGACATATCCCGGGATCGAGCGGCAAAGTGTAGCCAGAGATTATAAATAGACATGACTGGAGACCAATATGGCGGAATGATTGGGCACAACCACCACATGTGAGTGATGGACCCTCCATGAAGCTTCCGGCAAGCAGATATAAGATTAGATGAGGAGAATGTTGCGGCTGTACATACAGGTTGGGGACCCTCATATGGGATCAGCGTTTTGTATCAGAGGGAGTTTCGGGGCTTTCCCACACGTTGTCGTAGTTTCTGGGCCTCCTGACTTCCTGTTATCACTTCCCAGAGTATAAGGATGATGATCAGTAATAACACCAGTCCAGACAACGCCAATCGTATAATATTAGAAATTGTCAAATCCACAGAATTTCCACCTGAAAGAGACAAAGAAAATCCCCATTATAACATTTCAATGTATGGTGCGTGTGTGTCACTTACCTGGGGAGGAGATGGCACCCGGATGTACTATGGGAAGAAGACAAGATGGCGGAGGGAGTGTGATGGGCAATGTTCTGCTGGGACACCTCGGGTCCTGCCATTCATGTGGATGTGACACCTCCCACCGACCTAAACATTGTTCGCCCCCTATTACTTACTGTATCAGAATAAAGACCTCCGCGCTCTTCTTCACAAGCCTGGCTGAAGATCTCACGTCACAGGAATAATTCCCAGAATCCTCCAGCTGAGAGGACTGGACTCCATATTGATGGGAGGAACCGAATTCCTGAACATTCCATCCATCTTTGTAGAAAGCAAATTGAAGTTCTGTCCCCGGTGTGAGTGGACTGAGACTCGTGTCACATGTCAGGGTCATGGTGTCACCTTCTAGGACTTCAGTAGTCCTTACATTCAGCACCGGGGTGGAAAAGAGCTCTATGAAAAAAAAAATTAAAAAAACATATTTTTAGCGAGAATTAGTATTAAAATTCGGTGTAATTTTGGTAAAATTTCCTCTGATTATTTTTCTGAAAATATCCCAAAATCGTGACAAAGACAATATCAGCTATGAAGTCAGTTACATTGTTGAATCTATAATTGGAGTTAAATTTCATAAAATTCTGCTGCCCCTCCCTATAAATCTCTAGAAGCTTCCCCAGCATCTGCAGGACAGAATTGTACGGGTTGGGTGACGTCTATAACTCTGCACAGGACGCCTTGTATCCTGAGGTTGGCGGTATCATTGTGATCTGTTCAGGAATAAATCATATTCACCTTTTATCACAATCGGGAGGAAGTGACTACTTTTCTCCACTGTGCCATCTGATGTTCTCACATCACAGGAATAATTCCCAGAATCCTCCAGCTGAGCGGACTGGACTCCATACTGATTGGAGGAATTGAATTCCTGAACATTCCGTCCATCTCTGTAGAAAGGAAATTGGAGTTCTGTCCCCGGTCTGAGTGGACTGAGACTCGTGTCACATGTCAGGGTCATGTGATCTCCTTCTACCTCCGGATATTGGATTCCGATGATTGTTGGATTCACAAACAGCTCTGCAGAGAAGGAGATTCAGGGAGGAACATATATGATTTTTCTCCAGATAAATCAGAGCAACAAATACATTCTTCTGTGAGGCTGGAAAACCTATTGGAAAGCTTTGTTGGAGCCGATGCTGAAGCATAACTTTAAGGAAAAGCTAAGAAACATGGGCGACATTGTTACATAGTTAGTCAGGTTGAAAGAAGACACAAGGCCACCGGGTCACTGACATAAAATAATAAAATATGAACATTATCCGGCGTCATCCATAAGATTTAGTAGAATCCCATCACTTCAAGGACAGCCACATGTGTCACCATCTATCATTCTGTATGAGACTATCAGGTGCGTCCGCGGGCGAGCAGCACAGAGGGAACCCGCCGGCAGGAAGCAGCCGGAAGGGTCCGAAGGCAAGGTAACCAGGGGGCAATCCAAAGAGGTAGTCAAGGGTAATCCGAGGTCGAGGCAGGCAGCAGAGGGTCAGAAACGATAGGCGGTCCAAGGTCGGTACACGGGAGGTCAGCAGAGGGTTCAGGAAACAGGCAACAAGGCACATAGAAGGGGAGCTTCGTATGTCACACCATGAGGTGGAATAACTCAGCAATAAACCAGAGCTCAGGCCAGGTTTTTTTTATAGCCAGGGGAGTTAGGACCAGCAAGGCTCACACCTGATGCCTATTGGCGCAGGAGTGCTACACGCGTGCCCCCGGGGATGCGCACGCAGCCTGCGTACCGCGCATGCGCACCCGCCGTGCGACTCGCGCATGCGTACCCGCAACCCGGGCACCAGGAGTTCTGCCAAGCTGAGGGGAAACCCGTGCCCTGCGCCGTGCCCGTGGTCCCCGAGCAGAGGCAACACACCCTGCTTCCTGACTGACGCATGAGACAAGTTCCTTCTGCTGCCACCCAATAGGAGTTCCCCACCTGCAGCTGCACATAAGCAAAGGGACAGGATGCAGTGACCATGTGGCAATGTGGCCATGACCTTATGTGGCCACATGGCTACATTTGGCTAATTACATTGACCAAATATGATAATGTGGCCATATAAGGTCAATGACATCAGCACGAGCATCCCACAGCTGACTGGGTGGGTGGGTTGAGCATCCCTTAGGGTTAGGGTTATGTTAAGATGCTCTGGAGTTCATCCCTAGTCTCTACTTGATGAATACAGTAATAGATAGATAAACTCTTTCTGTTGGGTCCATGTAAGACTTGTGTCCACAGGAAGGAATACTCTCTCACAGAATGTCCACCTACACCGTATAACCCACTAAGGTAGAAGGACAGTGGTTAGTTAGCAGAACACTGGAAGTCATGACTTTGTTTGGAGTTAGAGGACGGCTCGGGGAATGATTATGGAATGTTGAACCTCAGACACCCGAGTCCTCTGATTTGGGTTTATATAACTTTCTTCCACCCCTCGGCTGGTCCCGTGACTGACTCACCATTTATCTGGATCTTTATCTCCTGACTCCTCTTTTGTACACTGTTGGTTGTCACTTCACATGAATATTTCCCAGAGTCCTTCACCTGAGCGGACTGAACTCCATATCCGTTAGATGAAGAGAATTCTCCGACATTCCGTCCATCTCTGTAGAAAGCAAATGTCAGTTCTGTCCCTGGTCTGAGCGGACTGAGACTCGTGTCACATGTCAGGGTCATGTGATCTCCTTCTACCACTGGAATTGGGGTCATTATTATCTCTGGAACTTCAAATAGATCTAAAAAGTGATCACAAACACAAACTGTATCATTCATTTTATCTTCTGTATTGTTGGACATTACGGAGTAAGTCACATGATCGCCTCCTAGAGAAATGCCGTGACGTTATCGTCTTCTCATCTACTGCCCGGGACACGCACACCATTCACAGTGATAATGTGGAACCGATACACCACCAACAAAGTGTAAGAGGGATGATGGAGCCCCGGGACCTGGATAGGAAACCTGGGGCACCTTCACCAGGCTCCAGAGCCCAGCCATGTCTATGGGTCCTGCACTTTACATATTACCTGGATTATGAAATAAATCATCAGACGTCACTAAGAGCAAAGTGCGGAGCCCATGTCAGCCAATCAGAATTCAGGGACATCCCCCCAATAAAATGGTGGCTGCAGGAGAACTATTCATTGCTAAATAGACCCCTTTATCTATAATAAAGCTTAGAGACGTGATCTGCCCCGGACTTACTTTGTACATTGATAACAACTTCATCTTGGAAAGTTACATATTTTACATAAATCGTAGGCAAAGAAATTTCCTTTGTACATTTGTATCTCCCGGCGTCCGTCATGTTTACAATTCCTACATGTAATTCAGATGTTTCTCTCCAGCTTTGAATGACAGAATCGTCCTTGTAGAATGTTGTATATTGTGCAATGTAGCCAGAACGATGGTGACACCTCAGAGTCAGATCATCTCCCTCATGAACATAGAGAGGAGCCCACAGGATCACCATGCCTGGAACACAGAGAGACGTCACATGAGGAGATGAAGGATACAGGACAGACATCATGTTACCTCCAGGAACAGCTACATCAGTATAGGTGCAGTATACAGTATAGTAGATGCTTCCAGTGCTGATCCTCCATGACTTCTCCTATCATATATGTCTCATTTATCAATCAGTCTGAATTAAAGGGACTCTGTGACTGGAAGAAATATTTATATCAGAAGAACCCTGTAATAGAAGATGCCTAATACTTACCATTGTCCAATCTGCACATTCTGGTGTTATAGATGGTATGTCCCCACTGAGTACTATGGTCTCACCTGCTGGCTGGCTGTCTGCTATTGAGTTCAGCTTTCAGAATACATCAGCCATCCAACATGGAAGGCCCTAATAGAGACAAGCTTTGGCTGCACTAAGAAGTGAAATCTGGGAACCTGATATTAGATTTCTCGTATTTTGTCTGGAATGGGATAGGAAGACATTCAGATGGAACATTATCAATGTGATATAATGAACTGACCACCAACAACATCCAGTCTGGCGGTGACACTTCTTTCTGTACGGGCCCGGCAGCTGTAGTCCCCGCTATGTGCAGTTATTGCAGATGGAATGGTGAAGGTTTTTCCTGTACGGACCCTTTTACCATCTTTGATCCAGGTGTAGGTCAGATCTCCTCCTCTGGTAGACCCAAAATCACACGTCATTGTTATAGACTCTCCTGTGAAGATCTTCTTCCAGTTTGGGGTGAAGGTCACCACCGGGCTCAATGCCACTCCTGAAGAGGGTGAAAGAAGAATTTTTATTTTATTTTTTTTAAATAACATTTTTATTGAGAATTTTGTTGGTACAAAAGAGCACATAATACGCCAAAGAGCAATATGAAACCTATGCAATTCTTGCAATAAGTGCATTGGTTGGAATACAGTCCAAAGAGACATCAAAAGTGAAAACTAAACAAAACAAAACATAAAATAACATAACAGACCCCAAATAAGTAACAAGTTGCAATTACTACAGTCGGTCTTTTCCAATCTAGACCCAGAAGTAGCTCATGGGTATACGCCATATATGTCCTTTCCTGAGGTACGGTCCTTGCATGGATAAAAAGATTACAGAACCCCAAGACTGAGAGTTTCACACCACTGTTCCCTGCGTCGATCTTTCATATCGTACCACACATATTGGCCAAAAGTTAGCAAGCTGTAGAATCTGGGTTCAGAGAGCGAACCAACAGCCAATCATTCCTGCACAGGGATCATGCCCCACACCATGGCTGCAACCAGAGGATGGTGGGAAAGTAGTTGGTGTGAGTATTCCAGAGGGGACTTTTATCATTTTAAGGCTACAAAGGGGACTCATTGAGACCTTTGCTTCTTAATAAACTTTGCTCATTCTCCCCCTCTCTGCAGCAGAAATGTTACTTTGCCCTAAGAACATCATTATATGATATCATTAGAAGGATCCCAGTAGCACTTTACATAGTCATTGCAGAGGACTCACCTGTTTGAAGGTACAGAAAAACCAAAACATAGGACAGAAGATCCTCCATCTAGTTTCGGTATGTAGAGATGAGCTGGCCTCCTCTTCTCCTGTGATTGATAAACCTATTGCAGATCTATGAAACGAGGTCTACGGGGGCTAGTTGTGAGTCCGGAGATCTTGCGTTGTGTACAAAGGCTTTCAATAAACTGCTGAGATTACAATGCACCAAATCTCAGTTGCATGTTAAATACTGTATCTGGGTCATTTCCATGCCAGTTCTCACTTCTCAGTTCTGAGAGCTCAGACCAATGAACAGACCACATAGACATGGCACCCGTATAGAGAAGAAAGGAAATGGTCAGATTTGAGGTTAATGCTAACAATCTAGAATCTTCAGAACTGTGTTCTACGCTGGCAAGGTATGATTAAAATCAGATCAAGATGTAATCTCTGTCATCACTGTGCCCACATATTGTTTCCTGTGAAGGGAACTAGTAATGCTGTTAATAGCATACAAAGACATTGTAGACAATTGTGATCTTCCAGCCTTGTGGTCAAAGTTTGGTGAAGACCCTTTTCTGTTCCACCATGACTTTCCCCTGTGTACAAAGCCAGATACATACAGACATGGTGTGACCAGCTTGGTGTAGAGGAACTCGAGTGTCCTGCACAATTCCCTGACCTCAACCCTAATGAACACCTTTTGGATGAATTGGAACACCAATTGTGAGCCAGATCTTCTCATCCAACATCAGGACCTGACCTCACAAATGGTCCAACATTCCCAGAAGAGTGGAGGATGATATAGCCACAAAGGGATCAGCTCCATATTAATGGCCATCGTTTTGGAATGGGATGACCAGCAAGCTCATATAGGTGTGATGGTCATGTGATCACAGTGAGAACAGGCCTTCCCCAGACTGTTGCCCCAACGTTAGGAGAGCACAATGGTCTAAAATGTGTTTGTATGATGTAGGATTAATTTTACCCTTTACTGGAAACACCTGGCCCCCATCTTTGTGGGGGGTGGTCAGGGCCCCAAGGATGAGGAGTAGTGGATGGAAGTAGGCTCTGATATCCTTACCTGGACAAGATCCTATCACAGGAGGTACGTAAGCACACTGACATCACAGAAAGTTTTATTTATTAGTCCCACTAACACCAATGCAATAAGAGGCTTTGTTCCTGAGCTCCACATTGGGCTCCGAGAAATGTCCCCTCCTGCACTGGTGTCTTCAGGACTCCCACTGGAACTAATGACACTTGGAGCTTTATCTCTTTGTGTCCCAACACCAATATACAAAGTGGCTTTGCCCTCAGGAAAAAGAGGCCGCCTCTTGAAGAAACCTCCCCTCTGACCTCTCATGATGTGACATAGACCAGCCTTCACCTTCTGAGATTGGCACATCAGCTCCCATTGTCACATTGATCATTGATGTGGTAGAGAAGTTGTTTATTGTTAACCATACATGCTTCCTAATGTATTACCCAAAGTAGTCATATATTAGGATGTAATGTTATTGTATTGGGAACTGTATAGAAACCAAGTTCATTTCCATGGGGCCACCACTCGGCTTGTGGATACAATTGTAGCATTTCATCTCCTTTAGGTTGGACATCACTGCCATAGTGTATAAGAACAAACAAATACTCGGGTCCATGTGGAAGGAAGCCACCGAACCGCGCCAGTATATAAAACCAAACATCTAGATAAGGGGAGAAGATACAAACTCCATGTGACTAGTGACTGTGGTGAGTACCAAGTACTGGACAACAGGGAGAGCGTGCTCACCACTAAGTCACTGTATAGGATTGTAGTCAGGGGGGTTTATTACCAGTGACCTCCAATGAGGATTGTAAACACATCATGTGACCTGCAAACGTCTTCTTCTAGAAATAAAATGGCTATCACCGTGCCAAAAAGCAGTCATCACCCTTTGCTGGACACTTGTTAAGATTAAACCAGTGGCAGGGTAGACATCATATTGTTTCCATGAGGTCAGTCCGATCGCTTGCAGTGGAATACGGGGAGATGTAAAGTGTCGTTCATTGCATGTTCATTTTTCAGGGTTGTCAACAATCACCAGAGGACCTGTGAGTACAACTCAATATTACAACTTTGGTGAGGTTTCATCCCAAATGTGTTCAGTAGGTTTGAGATCAGTCGAGTGTCTCCAACAAGCTGGTCACACCATGTCTGTATGGAGCTGGCTTTGTACACAGGGGAAAGTCATGGTGGAACAGAAAAGGGTCTTCATCAAACTCTGACCACAATGCTGCGAGAACACAATTATCTACAATGTCTTTGTATGCTATTAACAGCATTAGCAGTTCCCCTCACAGGAAACACTATGTGGGCGCAGTGATGACAGACATTACATCTCCATCTGATTTAAAGCATACCTTGCCAGCGTAGAACACAGTTCTGAAGATTCCAGATGATTAGCATTAACCTCAAAGCTGACCATTTCCTTTCTTCTCTATACGGGTGCCATATGCCATGTGGTCTGGTCATTGGTCTGAGCTCTCAGAACTGAGAACTGAAATGGAAAATTACCCAGAAAAAGTATTTAACCTGCAACTGAGGTTTGGTGCATTGTCATCTCAGATGTTTGTTGAAAGCCTTTGAACACAACGCAAGTTCTCCGGACTCACAACCAGCCTCCGGAGACCTTGTTTCATAGATCTGCAATAGGTTGATCAATATATCCGAGGATAACAGGAGACTGGCTCATCTCTTCAAGTCAAATCATGAGGAATCTTCTGTCATATGTTTTGGCTTTTCTGTACCTTCCAGCAGGTGAGTCCTCAGCAATGACTATGTAAAGTGCTACTGGGATCATTCTAATGATATCATATAATGATGTTCTTAGGGCAAAGTAACATTTCTGCTGCAGAGAGGGTGAGAATGAGCAAAGTTTATTAAGAAGGAAAGGTCTCAATGAGCCCCCTTTGTAGCCTTAAAATGATAAAATCCCATCTGGAATACTCACACCAACTTCATTCCCACCATCCTCTGGTTGTAGCCATGGTGTGGGGCATGATCCCTGTGCAGGAATGGCTGTTGGGGTGAAGATAGCCAATCAGTAGCACTGCCTGATCCCAGATCCTACAGCAAGCTAAAGCTCAACCCTGGCAGCGGAGCCCAAACGGAACCTGTAAGGAGCCTGGAGCCTGAGAAAGGTAAGTATACCAATAAGGCTTTTATCATTTTAGGACTGGAGGTGGAGAGTAACTAAATATATTGTTAAAGTCCTCCTCAAATTTTTATATAATTGTAGATGTGTTGGGTACAATTTGCTTTAGAAATGAGTTTTGAGGTGAGAAAATAGACATCTTGCCCTTGGGGACTGAAATATATTATTTGGTATATTGCAGTATACTGGAAAAAGGGAAATTTGTAGTAATATATGAAATATAATTGACATAAACTGAAGAAAAGACAGAAACAAGACAATCCTTAGCTTGGGTGCTGTAGAGTCTTGGTCCAGTTCTCCACCTATAAGGTCTTCAGCTTGTATCAATTGATAGGAAAAGCCTTTATAGGAAAAGTCTGCGTATATATATCTATATATAGTAACAAAGAACGTCCAGGTTCACTTGATCTTCTTTATTTGTTAATCCAAAGTGATCATTGTCATGACATGATACAAAAAGGGCAACAGTTTCGCACCACACGCGGTTCTTTCTCAAGCCCCGATAATGATATACAAACATACACGTTTCTCATTTCTTCTTCAAACACCAGAAATGATTTGTTACTCTGTTACAATGTAACATATATGTTTCCCACGTCTCTTCTCTTATCTTGCATTAAGCACATCGGGATGAACTTCATCACCTTCCACTGACATTTTATCACATTCAATGAACCTTTTATTCAGTTCTATAAAACCTACAGGAACAAATGTAGATCCAAGTCCACGTTTAATCCTTTAGGTTGTAATGTATTCAATTGAAAGATCCATTTTACTTCTCGCTTTTCAAAAAAT
>NW_017309894.1:0-416 GCF_000935625.1 Nanorana parkeri | reverse complement strand
AGAGTCCCTGTACCCCTGTATGTTCCGGTCACTGAGGAAGGTATCTAATAGATTTCTGAGTTCCAAAATGTAACCGCTGTGACTGAGAAGAATCCCCTCCGCCCCTTGTGGATAAATCTTTTCTCCACCAGTTTTAGGTGGCGGCCTCTAGTCCTTGTTATGGAGTTTACAGTAAAAGGTTTATTGCCGATGTTGCATCTCCACTAAACATTTTGTACAACAAAATCATTTCCCCCCCTTAATCACCTCACTTCCAGCGTGAACTTGTTTACATTTACTAACCTTGCCTCATAGCTTTGGTCCTCCAGCCCCTTAATTAGTTTGTTTGCCCTTCTCTGGACTCTCTCCAGCTCCAGGAGATCCTGTCTGTGGATTGGTGACCAAAACTGGACCAGATGAGGCCGAACCAGCGATCT
>NW_017309893.1:0-40757 GCF_000935625.1 Nanorana parkeri | reverse complement strand
GAACGAGGAACAGGTGAGTGATCGAGTGCACCTGTTACATCCATGCATAAGGTAAGTCCACTGCATATAGTTAAAAGTAAAATTACATTTCTCTAGATCTCCTTCTTTTGAATTAATCTTGTGACTGTTACATTATTATGTTAAAAAAAACATGATAAAAGAGGCCATAGTAAAAAGTTCAACACTTTTCTTTCTTTTTAACTTTGACTTAATTTTTACTAGAACATTTTCCACAGAAATAGAGATTGCGTTATTATAATGCTTTAAAACATTAATAAATGTATAATTTTTCGTATTGTAGCTTAGCTAGATATTTAAATATTAATGAAAAGGTATTAAAAAGGAAATTGATTTTATTTCTCTTATAAGTAATGTGAACATTGTAAATAACAGACTGTATGTACCAAGGATAAAGAGATTATGGTGCAAAAGTAGAAATGCATTCCGCTTTGCATTTTTACAATATTAATGCAAAAGAATTACATTCATATTAGTATAACTAAATGTTTAATAAGGTAGTACATTCATCTTTATGGGAGCTTAACATTTTTTTTCTACTTGTGTTTATTATATTGAGTACATGTGTTTTGTTTTTTTTTGTATAGTAGCTTATAGAGAAAATGTTTGTATTCTTTTGAATTTAATATTGAAATATTCTGATTTAAATTAAAGTGGACCTATCAGTTACTTTAGTTTTCATGAATACATTCATAACATTAAAAAAATATACAGCAATAGTATAATTTTTAAAAAAATGCTTCAGCAATTATTATAAAAAAAACATCCTTGCACTCAATTTAAGTAACTGCACCTAGGCTAAGTGTAATCCTTACTTTTTATTGCCCTAATGATCACTCATATTATAATAGTGTTCTTAATAGCAAGTCATAAGATGGAAGCAGTAGTAATGGATTGTTCTGAATAAGGTGTTTAAACAGCAAAGAACATAAAGGCTTTTTTAATAATGATTCCAGTTTAAAAAGATAAGTATTTCTTTACATTTTAGCCCAAGCAGCTACAGTTATCATGTTTCCAAACAGCTCCAACTCTTTCAGCTCAGCTTTCCTGAACTTCATGTTCAGTACAAGATCACAAGGGAGAGCACAATCTCTAGGAGCTCTCCATTTACTAGCTTGGAAAAGGTATGCGGGAGGAAGGGGGAGTGGGGATCAGAGGATAGGCTTGCCTTGCTTTGTCTGTGTGCTTGTGGAAACACACACAGCTTACTAGCACACACAAGGGTGGCTCCATAGGATCATGCAAAGGAAAGGATCCACCCTAAAACAGAATATTTGGGCCAATGCTCAGGGGACCAGCTGATTCTGCAGGAAACTAAAACTTTTAAACATCAAGGAGCAGCATCCATTGTGATGCTGTGATCCAAGTGATGTAATTAGCATTTTAAATAGCTTAAAAACCTTTTGACATTAATATCACTTTAAAATTAGCATATTATTGAAATTATTGGGAATATACTGTATAATTCAATCAAAAATGATTTTTGGTAGTCTTTATGGAATTAGTGTTGAAGCCAGTAACTACATAGGACATGGGAATGCTGCCTAGGGCTATTAGCCTTATTAATCTGCTGGGGGTCTCAGACTGGCAACCCTCATATAGCCAAAAGTCCAAAGTGAAATTACAACCAACACTTTATTTTTTTCATAGACCTAAGAAATCCGATTATAAAGGACTTTTTAGGAGTCCTGAGTATGGTAAGATATGGTGTCCCTGCGAGATGGCCACCATGTGCATGTGCCATGACTTCACCCACCTTTGACACATGGGAGTGGCAGCCCCATATATATATGCTCATCCTTGGAGACTCCTTTGGTCCATGCTGATAGACAGAGATCATGACAGGTCCATATTGTGATACTCTAGAGCTAGACTGTACTCCATCTTGTCAACACCCCTATCCATTAACATCTTTCAGATTCCTTCTTATTCACCAGATTCCCTGTTTTACAACTGTGGTATAATATACAATTCCTTATATGTAAGTATGTAGTGGATGTGCAGCAGGCTGTATATCCTTTTGACATTTGTAATCTATGTATTATACTTACAGTATATGTGCTCATGTGGAGTGGTTTGGATATGTAGCATGTTATATATCTTTTGACATTTGCAGTTTATGCACTGAACTTCTATATACCATTTATCAAGTGAATACTTCTTATATCTTTATGAGATACCTGGGATCGGGTTTTTCTATTGCCTCTATTTTAGTTGGATCCGTATGATTTTAAGTATGGGATCACCACTTAACCATTTAAATCAGAAGTCAGCAACCTTTCACACACCAAGTGCCATTTTAGAAACCTTAAGACAACCATGTGCTAGTGAACAATAGTGCGCTGTAGTGTTAGGTACATTTCAATTTTTGCACTTATAGTTGTATTGCTAATAGTAAGTTAAACTTACTAATTATTTTAATGTGTTTACTTTGCCATTAGCAGCACAAATATAAGTGAAAAAATTTAATAACTGGTGCACACAAAACATGTTCATATTTACATGTGCTGAAAAGTAAACTGGACATACAGTTGCTTAGACCAGCACCAATGCACTGCAGACCTCAGGCAAGCACCAATGTCCCGCAGACCTCAGGCAAGCACCAATGTCCCGCAGACCTCAGACCAGCACCAATGCCCTGCAGACCTCAGAGCAGCACCAACACACTGCAGACCTCAGAGCAGCACCAATGCCCTGCAGACCTCAGAGAAGCACCAATGCCCTGCAGACCTCAGAGCAGCACCAACACACTGCAGACCACAGACCAGCACCAATGCCCTGCAGGCCTTAGACCAGCAGCAACACATGGCGGATCTCGGGCCAGCACCAACGCACTGAACATCACAGATCAGCACCAACCCATGACAGACTTCAGACCAGCAGCAACGCACAACAGACCACAGACCAGCAGCAATGCACGGCAGGCCAGCAGCAATGTGTGGCAGACCCCAGACCAGCAGAAATGTGTGGCAGACCTCAGACCAGCAGCAATACATGGCAGAACACACCAATCCACACACTTCAGCCTGAATCAGCCTCAAACAATGTTGCATTAAATACAGTATTGCTGTAGCAGTCTCCCCTATCTTATGTATAAGGCACACATGCAGACCCATACAAGTGCATAGCAGTATCAGCCACAAATAGCATTGATTTTATTCTTGTCCTACATATTAGGACAGGAATAAAATCAAAGCTATTTGTGAATCAAGATACTGCTGTGCACTTGTGGGGGCTGGTGTGTGTGTGTGTGCAGGTATGAGGGCTAACGTTGGGTGGGTGAGCAGTATGCAGAGGACATGTGGAACTTACACTAATATTGCAAGGTGATCCTCCAGCTCTATGCATTCTGACTCTGATGTTGGGCCGTATGGGGGCAAGGAACAGCATATCCTCTGGCAGGACACATGGTCCTTCTGTCCTGCGGGCTGCAGTGAGGGAACCATCAGGCAGGAGCTCAGGCACACTGTTGAGGGCCTCCTCAGCGCACCTCTGCACACCAATGTCCTCTAGCCACGTCAGAAAGGTGAGTGGGACAGACTTCTAATTGACAGCCGGCTCAATCGAGCTGTTGATTTACAGAATGATTTTGCGTGCCAGCAAAGACAGCCTTGCGTGCCACGCCGGGGACGCATGCCGGGAGTTGCCAACCCCTGATTTAAATCTTTCAGATAGCCTAATAGTTATAACTAGGAAAATGTTTTGGACATAATCTGTTTTTTTAGACACCTTGGTTCCAAGTGAGACATCTCGATCCAGCCACATACAGGGACAGAGAAAGGGTTGTGATGCACATATATACATATGTATGTATATGAACACATGTTGTTCCATTAAATATGGTGATGTTAATATGATTAGTTTTAACTATCTGATTTACATATACTTTGTATCTTCCTATAGATATTAGACAATTGTGTCTGGGGAAGCAGACCTTGTCTATGAAACACGTCACACTATTACTTTTGTTGCAAGTATCTCACGATAATCTAAGATACTTTCTTTAGCCATGTATATCTTGTATGGTTTAATGACAATTTACTGTTACCCAAAATACATGAATATTTGACATGATATGAAGGAAGTAGGTGTGAGGTCATTGTGCAAATAATAATGATGTATAGGACTGTAATTGTCATCTTAGATAAAGTATTATTTTATATTGTTTTAATGATGAGCACAATTGTTAACATGTTGTTAATCATGAATGAACGGTAAGGTGTATTCTATGTGGTTGAATTCAATTCAGTTTATTTTCTCAACTGATCTTACCATACTCTGGACTCCTGAAAAGTCCTTTATAATCAGATTTCTTAGGTTTGTCGAACAGTAACTTTAAGGATGTGATGGAACTATTATCTATTTTGCACTGATTTTGAATCTCTTTTTTTTTAATTCAAGTGGTAAATTATTGTTCCTACTGAGAGAATTTCCCCTCAGTCACTCCAATGGGCATCCCAGGAAGTGGGTAGCAATCTCCCCAATTAGGACCTCAAGATAGTGTGTTCACTTCAATTACCCAATTGAATTCATGGGCAAATCCTATTTTGTAGTATTCCTCTGAATCTCAACCACCTAATTTTATGCATGGTAGTGCTTTAGAAATAAAAGCAAGGTCCCCAAATGATAATTGGAAGACAATGTGCTATTTCAGAGGGTGTGTTAAAACATTTCTACTTTAAAGCCTAGTTGTCAAAGGTATGTTCCATATAACACATTTACAGTTTTTTTTGTTGCTTTTTTATCTGATATACATTACATACTAAAGTAAAGTGTAGCACGAATTACCACACTAATGATAAAACAGTGAACTGAAATTAAAAGTGCATATACAATGTCCATATGCCAATAAAGCGTTAACCACTGTATTTTAAAATATCCCCATCATGAACTAAAATCCCCTGTGATTTAAATAATTAATGCATAGTGAACACTACCAAAATGTTATACATACTGTGCTGCTTTATTTAACAACTTCAGTTACTTGATGTTAGCACAGAACTCTTTTTGGTTTTTTTCTAATATTTTAACTTTATCTGGTACAGTTTGATACAGTACAATTTGAGCCACTGTTTGATAGATTAGGCTTGCTTGTATCAAAGTTACAGAGCCATCAACTAATGCAAACACTCCTGTATTTTATGGTTCCCTTGTCACTACTTGTGCATATTAACTTAGAGCTTCAATCTTCGCGTTAGAAGTAAAATCAAATTTAACATCTGTGTCTTTCACTGCTCAACTTTAAAGGTGCTCATTTCATTTTAAAAGCAAATTAGTGTGTTCATGGCATAATAAAATTGGGCTTTTTGGCATAATTTAAAATGTATCTGCAAGTTAGATGATAAAACAAAAAAATGCACAATTTGTTTATTATATAGCAAATGGCAATCAATTTACAATTACAAAATAGGTAAAATAACTTACTGGTTCTACTGCAAGAAAAAATAATTCACTAACTTTTTTCAGTTTACAAAAAAAATCCATGAGTTTAAATTCGATGTCATGGGCTTTTACATGGTAGATGTAAAATGAATCACTATATTCACATATAAGCCTTAACACGTTCATGTAATTTAAAAAAGTTGATTTTAAATCTTTTTAAAGGTGCAGCTTTCATTAAAATAATGGGGGTCCCTGGTGGTTAATTTTAATTCAGGTAATTCATGCTAGGGGTCGACAGCTGTCTCCCTATTTGTGTTCCTGCATTGTCACCCTGTCTTATGCACCCCTGGTAGGAACTACATATGAGCCAAAACACACTGCAATGCCATGGTTCAATATTGTCACTATCAAGTGGTCCTTAGCAAAAATATAAAAGCAAGTTTTTTTTGGGGGGGAAACAATTCAATTGTTTATGATACACAGTGCACTGTACAAACTAATTGGCAACCAGGTAGGGTTTACATCTACTTTTGATTCACTGATGTGTACCAAGCATGCAAATAAGAAGCTCTGATTTCACTTTGAGTTTACAGGCAGCATACATTTTCCGGAAGATCAACATGTGGTTCAAGCCTCCGTTCTGCATGCTCACTGTTCACATCATAAAGAATGATGTTGTTACCCACACCCCTTATAAAAAAGCATCCGCATGGCAAGTAGGTTGTCATTTTCAGTGTGACCTTCTATTTATAGATCTTTCAACATCTCGTGGAGTCACAAGGCGGCCCAACAAAGTCAGCTCGTGGAGTTATCTCGTGGCCCAACGAAGTACTGATGGGGTAGTCATAATAATCTGGCCACTCAGTGTACATCACAATGCTACCGGCAAAATTTGTCTCAATCTCAGTTTGATCAAAAACAACAGTGAGAGGTTTCTGTCAGTCATCACCATGGTATGCAGCATGGATAATGTGAAACCTCGTGCCACTACTCCAAGCATGTTAAGCAGCAGCTGAAATCTGTGTGGTCAAATATATAGTAAAAAATGAATAATAAAAGCCACGCTGTGTGAATTAATCTACAAAGTATCAGATATAATAGATACTGGCCATGAAAAAATGTGATACAATGTGAAAAGAGTAACAATAGAAGAAACGCATGTGTATAACATGCACCTCGGTGCAAATATGTTGCTACAAAATATCCATAATGAAAAATCAAATACAATAGATACTAGCCGTGAAAGAATGTGATGCAATGTGAAAAGAATAACAACTAGAAAAAACGCATGTGTATAACATACACCTCAATGCAAATAATATATGGCTACAAAAATGTCCATAATCCTGGATCTTCAACAGTCCATTAAGAAAATAGAAGATATAAAAGTGGATGTAAAGTAATCTCAGTCTCCTGTGATCATCAACAGAGAAATCTTATGGAATGTACCTCACCTTTAGCAGAGATCCACCAGGGTCTGTATGCGCTGTTCCTCTAATTCAAACCAGATAGGGGAAGCACCTGATGCCGAACACCTCCAAGGAGGAAATCACTGGGAGCTGTTCGGCATCAGGTGCTTCCTCTGCCTGGTCTGTCTCTATGACATCTATCAATAAAGTGGATTTGCACTGACGTATATCTTCATGCTGGAGTGCTCATGACATTTGCAATTGATTCTGGATTATTAGCTGCGATATCTGCAGTCATTACAAGCACCTGTTATTCTTGGGATATCTGGTAAGGAGTGCAGCAAGGTATAAGGACTCTTTCTTTTTACCTGGGACACAAAGGCATGCAGTATGAACAGGCGTGAAGCTGAAAGGTGAAACACCATCATACTTGTACTGTACATTGTCTTGTAATTATTGTTTTGTGTGTTTTTGTAAATATGTAACCCTACCAATAGATGTATATTGCTGATTGAACTACTTATTTTGTCTAAGAATCCTCAGATATAGGGGTGTTTATGTGAATATTCCTT
This sequence comes from Nanorana parkeri, assembly GCF_000935625.1. NCBI lineage: Eukaryota > Metazoa > Chordata > Amphibia > Anura > Dicroglossidae > Nanorana > Nanorana parkeri. Next base: position 33,376 of record NW_017309893.1, on the reverse strand, counting down.
TAGTAATTGGAATATATTTACAGATCCACTTCACCTGGGTAACACTGCCACAGTTTTATCAACTTTAGAAAAACCCATATAGTCATGGACCTGTTTTTGTGTCATCTTGTAGGATGTCACTTAGGGATCTATTCACTAAGCTGCCGTAGGCAGCCTAGTGAACAACCGTCCATAAGTGAAGTGAGCCGAACGCTGTTCGGCTATTCACTTCAGGTTTGTACGGCTGATTTCAGCCGTATATCGGCTGAAATCAGCCGTACCTCGGGTGGCTTTGCATGGCTCCCGAAGTGCAGAAGGTGTTCGACTCAGCCGATCCAACATCTGGATCAGCTAAGCCGAACCTCCGGCCGGCTACTCGCTGCTGTTCGGTCTATTCTCATAGATGCCGAACAGCAGTGAGTAAATAGCCGAATGCTGCTGAGCGGCATTCGGCTCGGCTGTTCTGCTCGGTCTCCTCTGATGGAGAACTGCAGGTCCCCTCTGCTGATTGACAGCAGCAGTGGGCGGGTGCAATAGCACTTTAAATAATTTATTTATACTATCAAGTTCACTATGCACCTTCAGAGGTCTACATTTACTAATAAACAAGGTTATAATTCTCATAATGGTGAAATACATTCACAATTGGAACTTTCTTTGTTACAGGCATCAAAGTTTTATATATATAGTAAGTAGGGACATATATGCGATTCATTCACGAAGTACAAGAAGCCGCAGTAAGACCGGAGGGGGTTAATAGACAGAAGTGCTCCAATCACCTTTAAAAAAGCTACACGTCTACACCAAGATTACGTCCTGACGAAGCCCCAGGAGGAGGGGCGAAATGCTTCGACGGATATGGGTCTCGAAGGGGTCCTGGTGCCGAAGCTAGCCGAAGGATCGGCCGAAGCTACGGCCAGATCCTTCGGCAGCTTTGTGAATAGACCCCTATGATTCTACTATGACTCCTTAAATCGTAAAAATCATGGACTGCTAACTCTACAGATGGTGGATATTGCATATGGATGGGAAAACCCGTTAGTACTACCAACTCAGCTCTTTGTGGAAAACAACAGGTAATAAACCTAGAAATGGGACATTCTGTCCACAAACAGAGGCACAAAATATATTACGGTGCACTGGCTACCTCACACTAATCAGGAGCCATCCAGTAACGTGAGTACACAACCCAGGAAATCTTATAAGCAAATAGCACAAGCTTTAAAGTATTGACGGCTCTTTCTTCTTCCCGTCCTCAAAAGGTGCAAACATCATATATTGAAGTATTTCTAAAACATGGAATAGAGGATTTTATGCTGTGGAAAATCATACCTGAAATGTGTGACTAATAGAGATACGATGTTACTAGAAAAAGGGACATATAAGATCTCACCTAAAACCATCGCTGCAAAGTAGCAATGTATAAATACAGGAGAGTCATTTTTTAATACAATTGTTGCGAACTCCCAAACTGTTTAAACATCATTCGACCCACAGTTCAGTCAGTAATATTTGCAACATAACTTTATCACAGATGAGCATTTAGCTCGTGTACAACATGTGTAAAATCAAGGAAATATATACGGACTGACACTTGAGAGCCTGTGGGCAAGGATATATCTTTTCGTTATATTGTTGCAATTTGCACTATTGGGAAGTTCTGATCATAGGTGTGTTTGAATGCCCCAGCTGGTGAAATTAAGGTTAACCCTTCAAGGAGTGAATGAAAGTGGATGGAGGATGACAACGTTGTCATTTTTTAATAGGTGATGGGATATGGTGCAATATTACCTGTGCATGAATTGTTGTTTCAATAAATTAATTTATAATATTTTTTCAACATTCGGTCTGGAATAACTCTTTTGGTTAGCACACTGGGGAGAGTGCACAACCTAATTTTCTTTTGCTTTATTCTTATGCTCAGTTTAGTTACAGACCTGATATATGCCCTGTAAAGGGACTTGGCTAATCACAGGAGCCTTTTTTTAAAATATTTACCTCCGGGGATTCATATTGTGTTTTTTCGATATATCTGTGGGCCCCCCTCTTGGAAAAATGTCTTGCACACATGAGTGATATAATTTTTTTCAAAAAAGTGGCTGAAGCTTCTTACAAAGCTACTAAGTGCATGCTAATCTTTATATCAGATCATACAACAATGTTTCTGTCTTCTGAGCTTTTCCCGAAAAGTGGGCCTTTGTTTCATGAAATGCATTGAGGCAGTACTATAGTCCTATAACTTTGTTACTTTACATCCATAGGCCACCCTTTCACAACCAGGGTGTTGTGGCACCCTGGTGTGCCTTCTGGCTTCCGCAAGGATGCCTCAAAATGTTGTGGTAGTTGGACTGTTATGTGAATGGGGGAACGAAGGCTGAGGTGAAGGGGACTCCTGATGTAAAAGGGAACTCTGATGTGAAAGGGGGGGGGCTCTATTATGAAAGAGGGGCTTCTGGTGTAAAAGGGGGCTACTGATACAAAGGCGCAACTCTGATGTGAAGAGGGGGGAATCTTGATTTAAAGGGGGCACTTTGATATGAAGGGGAAACCCTCTTTTTTGTGTGTTATTGCAAGGGGTCCCCCTTTAAAATCTATGACATTTTAGACTGAGGTGCCTTGAGATTTTGCATACTTTTTGACCATGACTGAAAAAAGCTTGAGAAAGCTAGAAAAAAATGAGCACTAAACCCTTGCAATGCGGGGGGTAGTCCCACAGTAAGGGTTAAGAGTAATTTTTCCTGGAGTAGTAAGAAAGTCCTAAGATTTATTTTATTTTTTTTGCACAAATACCTATCTAGGGATGATGGTAAATCCCCTAAGTAAGATAATTACTGAATCTGTGTATAATGAATTCATTTTTATGTAAGTAGAAATAGCCAATGATCAGGCCCTATTTTGCCTTCACTTGTTAGGGATCAGTTGGTTGTCTCTTTGTAGTAGTATGAACCAAGGTTGGTTCTGATGATCAAGTAGTTTGTTCTGATGAAGGTTGGTTCTGATGAAGGGGGCGTGCCCCAGAAACGCGTAAACAATTTATCAATACAGGGATAGAGGTTACTGGTGTTTTACATCGCTCCAGATTCTCCCTGCCAGGGGTTCCGTCCTCTCACCTCATTCTACTGGTTTTTATTCTACCGAACTGTTGTAAGTACAGCCTTAGAGCTGCGTGTTTTTACTATTAAATAACATTTTTACACTATGGAGGCGCTCTCTTTTGTTCATTTACTTAAATAGTAAATAGTTTACTATTACTTAATTAGTAAATAGTTACTGTTCCTTTAGTAAATTAACTCCACTGACTAGAAAAGGCTTAATACAACTTGATTCCCCTTGGTGCCCACTAAAAAATTAAGGAGTTGATTTAATAAAGGCAAATAGGCTAGTCACTGTGCAAGTAAATTTCCCCTTGAACGTGGCTAAAATTTACTTTGCAAAGAATAACCAATCACATGCAAGGAACAAAACAGTATTTTTGCGTGAACATGGTAGGATAATGGAAGTCATCAGAGCTTCAGGGAAAGTTGCAAAGTGAGAATTCCTTGGAGAAGGAAACTCCTATTTGCTTTTAGTAAATCAACCCCTAGGTGTCAAGTGGCACTTGCATTCACTATAGAGATCAATTATCACTGTAGTGGAATACATACAAACTACTCGTAAAAGTCAGTAAACATAGAAACAGACAGACAGGCAGGCACATTTAAACTTGTAAATGCAAGCTGGTGATGATTAATATTGCAATGGAGATGTTGGGGTATATATATAGAGCAGTGAGTGTAACATACACAACCAGAAATCATTTGGTGAATGCCACATTGATTGCTTTTTAAATATTGCCGTGTTCTTCTATTCAATGTTATTTGCTTTCCTGTGTGTATATAAAGATCAATTAATTACACGGTATCTTGCAAACTGATGAAGACTATACAGTATAACCACTTCAAATAAATTAACACAGTGGGGTGGCATGTATATGTACTTTTCAACTTTATGGTTGAGGTTCTACCGGAACCTTTGATATCTAGTAAAGCTTGTATCAAATAAAATCCATAAGTACCGTTTCTTTTGCAATATTGGTGACAATTCTTTCTTCTGTATAGCAGTGCTGTTATAGTGTAGCTGCAGAAACTGACTGCAAGTGACAAGTATTTACTTGCATAATTTAGCTAAATATATTAAATAGAGCTGTGACAAAATTATGAAAGCATCAAAAAGATTTAAATTGCATTAATGTCTGCAGACATGGAGACTGTTTTCATAAAATATGCCACCTATAAAAAGTGTATTCTCAGTATACGTAAGAAATAAACATGCATTGAATGCCTGGAAACAAGCTGATACTTGCAATACTTTGACAATCCAAAATATTAAATGAACATCTCATCAGAAGAATTGATTTTTCGGGGATGAATAGAGTTTCCAAACTACAGTTAAACATTTGCAATGGTTCCTGATAGTTTGAATATAAGAAAATGTAATTGCATTACATTATTTTGCCAATATAAGTTACTATCTGCTCATATGTTTTTTAAACACAATTTATTGTAATCTATTCTAAAATGTACTTTCAACTAGAACAATCTAAATACTTCAATTTGAATTGCTTCAGTAATAATTTTAATATATAACTGACACTTACAGATCAGAACCATCTATAGCATGTGGATGTTCAACAACATTTTCAATAACAATCCTCTTTTACTCATACATTGTGTATTTGGTAATGCTGAAAAATAACAAAGAACAATCAACATATGTGAAAAGCAAAAAGGGCTTATCACACTTGCAGTGCCATTATTTGTTAATGGCACCCCAATCAAGGCAAGTAAGATGCATTTCTTGGCGTGTGCATTAGCACACAAAAAATGCCCAAGAGAGTGTGGTCAAAAAATGCCCGGAGCTTGCAGCTCAAACTGCTGCAAGAGTTTATTTGCCATGTTTGCAACATATAGGGAAGCCCATTGAAATTAATAGGCTGCCCTATGCTGATGTGCGACAAACACTCCAAAATGCGCCCTGCACGGCTAGTGGGATTAGGGGCCCTACATTTATGAATAACAAATTGTTCAAGTTTCATAACTATAAAATAGAATTTCTTTGTAATAAAAAGGTCCTTTTATTATGTCTACATTGTCAATTGGTTAAAGAGAGCTTGGATGACATGTAAGGAGAGCTTTAAAACAACTATAACTACATTTTATGACATTTGTGCTATATGGCACAGCTGGATTTAAAATGATTGTCACCAGTGGCATAGCTAGGTATGAGCACCTACATTTTCCAGCAAGTGTACCAGGCACAAGGCTTACTGTCACAAAACATTGGTGGTACACTGGGATGATATTACAGTTGCCCAGTTGGGTAATGACTTTTTTATTTTCAAAAAAGCCTCTGCTGCACAATCTCTTTATATAGCAGTCAGTCTTCAGGTATTCTCTCTCAGAGCACTCTCTCTGAAGGGAGAGTAGCAGTAGTCCCTCTACCAATCCAGTCTCTTCATATATCAGTCTTTCTAACAATATCGTCTCTCTACTTAGCAGCCTTATAATATTACAGTTGAAATATATGTACAGTAGCTACAGCATGTTGGTTTAGAAGCATATCTAACTATTCTTTATTTAATAATACCCTATTTTTGTTTATCTTGCCCTTCTTTTAACCTTCACATTCAATGTGTGCTACATGCTGGACCCTAAAAAATTCTTCTAATACCCACAAAATGAAAAATATAAAGCCAAAGCCTCAAACATGAGCCAATACTATAATAACAGCACATCAAAGAAGCAATACATACAGGGTATTTAACTCATCTTTACACCTCAATTAAGCATTTACAACTTGCACAATGCTCTGTACCCTCTGAATTTACTATTAGACTATGATTTTGTATTGTAATGTAATGATAATGTAATGTATTATGATAAGCAGTGTGTTCGACAATCATAAATAAAGGGTAATAATGGTTAACATTATTACCCTTTATTTATGATTGTCGAACACACTACTTATCATAGTACATTAATCAATTAACAATACAATATCAAAGCCATAGTCAGAGAGACACTTAACTCAATAGGTTGGTTAGTAGACTTTGGGTGCCCACAAAGGACTCCTTAAAAGCAAAATGATGCTACCAATTTAGGACATTGGAAAAAAATATACAATGTACTATACTAGAATTGCTATCAGCATTAGGCAAGGACTGCCGCAAGCTCAAGCACTAAGTCTTGGTGACATGTTACTATTAGATACATAACTTTAGTATTATTCATTTTACAAACAACATTTTGATACATCAGATAATCCTTTTAAATAAAATGCACTTCAGCTAAGGGAAGATCTACCTGAATGAAATTGTTATAGGAAAGCTTTACACATAATAAATCAAATAAACCAATAACAAAGGATTTTTTTTCTGCTGCTGTAGTTCAATGCAGCTGAAATTATAATAGGTAAGAATAAAATATATCTTTATTGAAATATTTTCACAATGACACTGCAAAAAAGTCTGCCTAACCCTAATTTTCTGTGCACCCTTGCATTAGATATTCTCATGTAGAACAATGGAAATTAAATAAAGTATAGACACTGTCATTTGAGTGATGACAAGTTCAATACCGATGATTTATTTGCTTAGACAAATGAAATCAGTGTCAGATGAGCCATCAGAACGGTTTTGATGCTTCGGCAAAAAATGGTATAAAAGAAGGTGTCATCAAATGAATTTTTGCTTGGGTTGATTTTTTAGCTTACATTTTATATTGTTAAGAGTTGAAGGTCATCCAATTTGCTTTGATAATAAACTGTGCTGAATTCTGTCCCTGTTGCAATTTATTTTGACACTAGTTCATTGAATTTTTGAAAGTCCAACAGCAACCTAAGCTTCTTGGTTTTCACAAGCGTCAGAATGTGTACATGACTTTATTTTAACCTACAAAAATGTTGTTTTCCTAAAGGGTCATATATTCACAAGTGTTTCCAAAGAAATTCATCTTTTTACATCATTCATCAATTTTACAAAACAACAGGGTCAAAGAAGCAATTGTGATATTTTATATGCAGTGAAAGTTTAACAGACAAATCTTAGCAAATGTCTCTGCAACAAATTTAAAATAGCATAGATATGGCAAAATGAAAGATTTCAAAAGCTACTTTTTTGAATGAAAGGTGAAAGACACTAAATCAATGTATATTATTGGGTATTCATATGGGACTTTAATAGGGGGTTGATTTACTAAAGGTAACTAGGCTGTTCAGTTTGCAAAGGAATTTTCACTTAGCAGGGGGAAATTTCACTTAGTTTAGTGAATAAGATGGAGCTCTGCTGATTTCTATCACCCAATCATGTGTAAGTAAAAATACTGTTTTTTTGAGGTTATTTGGAAACTAACAGGTGGGAAGCTACAAAAAATTTTGAGATATCTTTAACTGTTGAAAGTTGTTATGCGCAGTGGTCACTGTTATTATAAATATTTCCTGAATGTATAATGCTTGGTATTTATTTTAGAAAGAGTGTTCAGAGATCATAACATGGATGTGTTTAAAAGCACCTTTCTACTTTACATAATGTACATTTGATCTCTTCATTCTTCTAGAGGTGCATCCAATCACTCCTTCTCTCTCCTTGAGGTATTAAAGCGCTGTGCAAACTGTTGGCGCTATATAAATCCTGTATAATAATAATAATATTAATATCTTCTCACCTCTATGATCCAGCACACAAGTTCTATAAGGACTTATAGAAGAAATCAGGCATAAGGAAAATGACTGTCCTGTAGTAGTAGTAGTAGTAGTAGTAGTAGTAGTAGTAGTAATCGTAGTAGTAGATGGAATAGTAATAGTAATAGAATAGAAATGAAAAGTTATGTTGTATGTTTTTTTTTATTTCGAACATTGTTTTAAGGAAAATGTTGTTAAATAGACAGATGGAGTTAGCTTGCTCTAATGTTGTTTACACCTTAACACTTCCAACCCTTGCATATTGTTTTATTTTACCTGGTATGACTTGCACCTATCATTCCCAAACTACAGCCCTAAGGTCAAATGCTGGCCAGTGTTAGACTTTGACCTCAGCAGTCTGTATTGGGGGCATTCATTTTTAAAGTGGTGATCGTTGCCAGCCTCATGTAAAAATCCCCCAGTCTCTCACTATAATGTGTAGCATTGCCAAAGTCAGGGGCCCTCATTTTCAGTAGTAACAGACAGTGCTCATTAGCATTGCATACGCACAACATTTGTTTAATATCTCTTTATTAATTTTGATTCATATTTACATATCATACATAACATTATAGATTAAAAAAGCTACAGTATATAAATATTCTTGTATCGCATATCAATAAATATTTTTTTAAACAAATAAAGGAAAAAGAACAAGAATATTTTTTTTCTAAATTTCAGGATAGGGGATCTCCACCCATCCCATTATCTAAATCCCATTATAAAAACCTAGAAAACACACACGACAACACGTCACATGATCCACAACCCACATACACCAGAGAAAGAAAAAAAAACACCCAAAAGAGGACCTGGTTGGAAATCTCCATCTTTCAGCAATATTACCTCATCATGTTATCCACAGCTATAATAATTCCAGCAGTTCTATGGAGGCTATAAACTCTATCCAAGAGCTCCAGATCTCAGCAAATTTCGAATTTCAGTCTTGTAAAGAAAATGTGAATTCTGCCATCCTCATAATAGATTTACGTTTTCATAACCTTTCTCATATCTGTGGTACTATTGGAGACCTCTAATGTCGAGGTATCAGTGCCCTAGCCGCATATAGTAGGAATCGAAATAGACTGTTCCTAACTAGCTTAAGTGAGCCCAGTAAGATTAATAACAAAGCCACCTCCGGTGTTTCCGGCCATTCTACTTCAGTAAGCTGATTAGCTATCTTAAATACAACTTCCCAGAAGGGTCTAATCCGTTCGAACGACCACCAGACATGCAACATAGTCCCTCCTTCAGTCCCACATCTCCAACTCTGCTTAGATATATCTTGACAAATTCTATGTAAGGTTGCAGGACATCTATACTCCCTGGTTAATATTTAAAAATGTTGTTCCTGAATTTGGATTTAAAGGTTAAGCCAAAAGCTCTATTCCATTCATCTGCGGGTACCATATGTCCTAATTCACATTCCCGCAATATAGTGTAGATGAGGCAATTAGAAAATGCGTATCTCTACCATCTACCTTATTCACACACACAACTTTACATGGCGCCAGGTCTCGAGATACCATTCCACCTATTTAAAGTGATAGATAAAAATGTTTCAGCTGGAGGTACGACAGCCAACGTCCTCCAAAAGGAAGATTATCAGTAACCAATGATGTTAAAGGAGATATCTCATCATTCATAAGTGCTTGCATAATTGGAGATGGTTTTGGTGCATGCCACTTCGCAAATCGTACCTGAGTCATTCCAGGAGGGAAATCTGGATTACTCAGAATAGGTATGAGAGGCCCCACATAAGATGATACTTTGAAGAGGCCGATCACGCTATCCCATACCAATAGTAAGTCATGGACCAATGGGAAAAAAGTCCATGAAGGTTGGTGATGACATAGCGCAAGCGAGAAGGAGACGGGGCCACAAATATTTGAATAAAGCCAATTTCATTTTACGAAAATAGGACCTAGAAGGTTTAATTGGTATTGCTTGAAACAAATACAAAAAATGTGGTAAAATATCTATTTTAAACAAGGCTATTCTGCTCATCCAAGAGTGCTTTTTAGGGGCCCTGGATATCAGCTATCGCTGGGTAGTAATTAATAAGGAAATATTGTTTGACTAAAATATGTCAGATTCTTGTACAGCAATATGAACCCCAAAATATTTAATAGACCTATTGGCCCATTTAAACGGGAAGTTATCCTGAAGAAATGTCTGATCTCTTGAATAAAGCGAGGCAGGTAGACACTTTTTTGGAACATTAATACAGAAGTTGCTTAATCTCCCAAATGACTCTAGTTCTTTCAGAAGTATAGGAAAACCAACCCCAGGATTAGTGATGTAAAGAAGTAAGTAATCAGCAAAAAGACTTAACTTATGGCACCCCACATGACCTCATAGCCAGATGTTCCCTTGCTAAGATATATAGAAAGAGGGACAATGGGCACCCCTGTCAGGTCCCATTGATAATATATACTGGGGCAGATAAATGTCAATTAACTCGCATCCCAGCAGTGGGGCATGAAAAAAGCGCCAAGAGTTTTACTATAAAAGAGGAGGGTAGCCCAATCTGATCAAGAGAGGCTTTAAGAAATCCCCAGTCAAGACAATCAAACACCTTTTGCGAATCTGGGGACAGCAAACACAGAGGGATCTTACGTAAGGGAGCTTAATGATTTAACGATAAAGTCTTAATAGTATTATCACGCCATTCCCGGCCAGGCACAAAATCTACCTAGTCCAGAAGTATTAAAGATGGTATATGTGATTGTAATCTAAGGGCTAACAATTTGGCATACATTTTTAAATCTTCATTTATTAAAGAAATTGATTTATAGCTAGCACATTGTGTAGTGTCCTTTTGTTCTTTGAGTATGAGTGATATGAGCCTCTTGCAGCTGGTGTGGAAAGGTACATTAATCTGAGATAGAATACACATAGCATACTTGGTATCGGTGCATCCCTAATTTATATTATACAAATCCGAGTAATATTGATGGAAAGACTCTTCAATGAGCATGGATGAATGAACTAATCCTCGAGCTGGACACCGATTTTTGGAATATAAATTCTCATCTGCTTATCTCTTATGGATCATGCAAGTTATTTACTACAGTACATTTATTTCCATATTCATAGAAAGATCCAGAAGCACAATCATTATACAGTTGATATGATACATCTGTCATGGATTCGGCCGGCGAGTCTCCTCGCTCCCGCGACGTGCCGTCTCTCGAGTGACGTCACATCACGCTCCTCCCACGGGGCGTGGCCCTGTACGTAAATACACAGCTGTTCCAATCACTTGGCGTTCTCTCAATTTGGTTCATCGAGTGACGGACAGCGAACCCCACGACCGCTGTGTAAGCAGAACCTCTCTGACTCCCTGCAGCCTGCAGATGACCCGCTCTGACACCGGCTCCCCTTTGAAACCCGGACACAGCCTAACAGCACAGCCAGGAGGCACACCTCTCCCCTCATCGAGCCCACATCTAACTGCAAGTACCCAGCTGTGCAGACAAGCAAGCTGCTGCCTTTGCTACAAGGCATCCACAGTTAGCTGTAATAGCTACTTATCGTTTCTGCCCTGGTAACCATATGAACTGTGGAGCCTATCTCCATTCTACCTCTGGAGGCATTCACCTGGCATAATTATACTGCTGACTGTTGCATATTAAGATTGTCTTACCATTAAGGAATGCTCTAATCAAAACTGCTCGTTATACATATTAGTACTGTGTTACTGTTAATGAGAACTCTAACCCTGGCATAACTCATCCTGCTGATTGTTGCAATTAGGATTGACATACAACTAAGGAGTATACTAACGATAACTGGTACTTCATGCAAATGAATATTGTGTTGCATTTAAGGAGAACTCTAACCCTGGCATGATTTCACACTGCTGATTGTGCATGTTGTGTGTGGGACAATTAGGAGTACCCTCTTCTGAGTTGCAGTCCATCACCAACCTCCTTGATTAACCTAGAATTATTAAATAGGTCCTACCCTACCTTAACCCCCAGGTGGTATATGATGCACACGGTAATCCCGCTGCACTGAGTGTAACGGGATCCGCAGACTGAACCACCTCCTCTCATCCCACTTCCCGTGATATCCACAGCTGAGATCCAAAGAACCCGGGCGCTGTGACAACATCTAACAATTTATGCAGATCATTGTTTTTCAGTTGTAAATTTTAAAAAAAACATAGAATCCTGGGAGCTCTTATGCTGGAGCTCTAGCACATTTATTTCCAATAATAAAGATTTGGTAGATCGTTTTTTATCTCTTTTCAAAAGCACTCTATGGACTATAAGAACCCCACATAGGACACATTTCAAGGCCTCCCATTTTACTGGGAAGGCTGTGTTATCATTTACATGATGACCTAAAAAATGTTTAATGGTCTTTCTCACCTCCATTCATACTGTGGGGTCCTGCAATCAGTTCTCATTTAACCTCCAGGATAAAGGCTTAGTAGTTCCTGGTAGTTGAATCGAGAAGAAAATAGTAAAGCGGTCTGACCAGATTTGAGTCCCAATGTTTGCCTGGGGAGACCAACTTAGCATCAATTTATTTACCCAAGACAAATAAATATGTTTAGATGGATGTATCTATGACAGGGCCCAATGTTAGGTTAAAGTCCCCTCCTTATACTATCACCCCCTCTGCAAAGTCTTCTAAATGAGTAAGTTTCTATTGCAACCCCTCTAGATTTATTGAATGGACAGTTACTTGTGAGTCAATATAAATAATACTTTGTATTTAAGCAGGGAACTCTTAGACATTGCAAATGAGTCTCCTGCAAGAAAAGAACTTGGACACATTTCCTTTGCATATCATAGAGCACCTGAATTCTTTTCTGTGGGATATTGAAGCCCCTAACATTGAGAGAACCACATTTAGTTGCTGGCATACATCAGGGGACAATCCCTAGCCATCCAATATTCCTCCACCAGGTCCAAAAAAAAAGAAAAAAACCCACATACCAAATCACAAGACAAGACACATACACATAACGTTTATTAATAATCAAAAAGAGACAAAAGATACCTTGTAATTTGACAAGCAAATACTTAACACAAACACTACTCTTTAGCAGAATATAAATCGCTTTCTCAAAAATAATTCTATGCACAAACAATAAAACAATATGAATTCCAGCTGCCAGGTTAGCTGTAGCACCACTTCTACTCTACTATGTTGCAGACCATGGGGCCCCCTGCATTAAATACCCTAAGCGGCACTCAAAGAGGTGCCCATCCCTCAGCTTGATAATGCTGCCTTGTAAAGCATTACTCACAGATAAGTAAATTGGCGTATGCAAAAGGTACCATTTATTGTCCAGTATGCCAAATTTAAATTCTACCATGCACCTGGCATAAGCAAGACAGTAGTTAAAATACTTTTTTTTTCTGTGCCTAGGTTATGCTTAGAATTGTTCATACAAGGTTCTCCACCAAGATAAAAGCCTCATATCCCACAAAAGCTGTTGACAGTGGTAGCACCATGGTCCCGGGAGCTCTGAAGGTAGATAAAGAACATGGAGCATTTGGCCAAATTTGGAATGTGCAAAATGGCAGCATCTGAACTGCAATAAGCAATAAATGGCACCTGTCACACCTAGTAGCAACACTAAAAGTATTTTTTTTATAGTTGTACAACTTGGATTTACTGCGTGGGAGCCTTTTTAGGTGGATATATTTCCCATATATGGTCCCTACATAATTTTGAAACTTGCATCTGAACCAAAAAAAGTTCTGTGTGTTTGTCCCTATCCTGAGCCAAAATTTGTTTGGGGCTTTTTTCAGTGGGTGTACTAAAGCAAGGTGGATGAGCTTAACAGATAATTATGCTAGATATAGATGTCAGCAAAAGGGGACTCGGAGTGACTTAGCATGGGGCTTCCAGGCAGAATACCTACTAAAGTTTTTTAATCAAGTGATAGGACCCATGTGCATTAATGTGTTGGTGTGGCATAGCTTGAATGTGTGTTTGTGCTAAGATGCATTTCTACCTAATTCATTTCAACAAAACCCAAGGCAGCAAGGAGTTGCATGGCGGTTGCATGGGTGTGGGGAGGGCAGTTTTCCCCTAGGCACAGAGCAGAATGCTTAGGAGGAGGGTGTTGAGGATACAGAGCTCAATAATAAGCAAGGCACTTCCACCCAGAGACTTAAGGATTTATTCACTTACCTGCCGAAGGATCTAGTCGTAGCTTCATCTGATCCTTCGGCTCACATCGGCCGCCGGAGCCCTTCGGTTCAGTCGAACTGAAGGGCAGCTGTAAGGACTATTCACAATAGTCCATACAATAGCCAAAGGCAGCCCAGCGGCTCACTTGAGCCGAACGCATATGCCTGGGCTCAGCTGACCCAAAGCGACAACAGAAGTTTGTGAGAACGGTCTCCCAAAAAAGGTCTGTTTTTTTGGGAGGATTATTTTTTATTTATTCATTATTTAAATGTTTTTTTTTCACTGAGTCGTCGTTGTCGTGGACAACGCTGGACGTCGTGATTGATACTGGAATTTTTTGTGCTTTTTTTTAAATAAAGGACTTGTCAAAAATCTGTGTTTAGTTTTTATTTCAATTAAAGGATTTTTTATTAAAGTCTGGTGTGTTTATTTACATTTTCATGTCACCCTTTACTCATTCACAAGGGGGGGCAACATCTGGGTGCCCCTTTCTTAAAGTACCCCGATGCGAATACGCCCCCTGCCCACAGACCCCACAACCGACATCCCAGGGCTTGTGGGGAAGAGGTCCTTGTCCACATCGGCACGGGGACAAGGTGCTTTTACAGGGGGGACCCTGGATAAGCCCCCTCCCAGTGCCGAGGGCATGTGGCCTGGTATGTCAGGGAGGGGGAGTGCTCGCCTTCCTGCCAGACCTGTGCTCGGGTCAAGGGTCTGGTTGGGAATTTTAGGGGGGACCCCACATGTTTTCCCCCCATTTTGAAGTTGGGGTTCCTCCTTAAAATTCCTACTAGACCTAAAGGGCCTGGTAAGACTTTGGGGGTGAACCCCATGCACTTTTTTTAACTTGGGGTCCCTTCTAACTTTCCCATCACACCTAAAGGGTCCAGGATTTGAGCCAAAATTTGTTTGGGGCTTTTTTCAGTGGGTGTACTAAAGCAAGGTGGATGAGCTTAACAGATAATTATGCTAGATATAGATGTCAGCAAAAGGGGACTCGGAGTGACTTAGCATGGGGCTTCCAGGCAGAATACCTACTAAAGTTTTTTAATCAAGTGATAGGACCCATGTGCATTAATGTGTTGGTGTGGCATAGCTTGAATGTGTGTTTGTGCTAAGATGCATTTCTACCTAATTCATTTCAACAAAACCCAAGGCAGCAAGGAGTTGCATGGCGGTTGCATGGGTGTGGGGAGGGCAGTTTTCCCCTAGGCACAGAGCAGAATGCTTAGGAGGAGGGTGTTGAGGATACAGAGCTCAATAATAAGCAAGGCACTTCCACCCAGAGACTTAAGGATTTATTCACTTACCTGCCGAAGGATCTAGTCGTAGCTTCATCTGATCCTTCGGCTCACATCGGCCGCCGGAGCCCTTCGGTTCAGTCGAACTGAAGGGCAGCTGTACGGACTATTCACAATAGTCCATACAATAGCCAAAGGCAGCCCAGCGGCTCACTTGAGCCGAACGCATATGCCTGGGCTCAGCTGAGCCAAAGTGACAACAGAAGTGGGGAGAACGGTCTCCCAAAAAACGTCTGTTTTTTTGGGAGGATTATTTTTTATTTATTCATTATTTAAATGTTTTTTTTTCACTGAGTCGTCGTTGTCGTGGACAACGCTGGACGTCGTGATTGATACTGGAATTTTTTGTGCTTTTTTTAAATAAAGGACTTGTCAAAAATCTGTGTTTAGTTTTTATTTCAATTAAAGGATTTTTTATTAAAGTCTGGTGTGTTTATTTACATTTTCATGTCACCCTTTACTCATTCACAAGGGGGGGCAACATCTGGGTGCCCCTTTCTTAAAGTACCCCGATGCGAATACGCCCCCTGCCCACAGACCCCACAACCGACATCCCAGGGCTTGTGGGGAAGAGGTCCTTGTCCACATCGGCACGGGGACAAGGTGCTTTTACAGGGGGGACCCTGGATAAGCACCCTCCCAGTGCCGAGGGCATGTGGCCTGGTATGTCAGGGAGGGGGAGTGCTCGCCTGCCTGCCAGACCTGTGCTCGGGTCAAGGGTCTGGTTGGGAATTTTAGGGGGGACCCCACATGTTTTCCCCCCATTTTGAAGTTGGGGTTCCTCCTTAAAATTCCTACTAGACCTAAAGGGCCTGGTAAGACTTTGGGGGTGAACCCCATGCACTTTTTTTTAACTTGGGGTCCCTTCTAACTTTCCCATCACACCTAAAGGGTCCAGGATGGTTTAGTAAGGGGACCCCACATGTTTTTTTTCTTTTGTTTACATTTTTTCTATTCTACTAGCTACCGTAGAGCTGCTCCTGTCAGCTCCGGCCAGAGCTCTTATATTTCAGGTGCGATTAGGGATTCCTATGTCACAAACTTGCATTTTCCTGCAGTAGGAATCCCTAATCTGGCAGTTACATGCAGCAACTGTCACCCATTCAAGTTAATGATCGGGTGACAGCCGCTGCATGTACACGCCTGCATACCGCATGTAATTGTATGTGATATGATTACATGCAGTTACAAAAACAATCACTATCTCTGGATACGCAATCGTGTAACCAGGGATAGTGACATATTCCTAACTGCATGTAATCCTTTCACATATGATTACATGCGGTGTGCAGGCATTTACAAGCGGCAGCTGTCACCCGATCAATAATTTGAATGGGTGACAGTTGCCGCTTGTAACATGTACAGACGTTAACACTGATACCGTATATAGTAGCGGCCCCCACAGGACTAAAAAATGTGTCCAGTGGCCCCCGACTAAATTGATTTTGAGACCCCTGCTGTACGGGCTCCTCTTCACTCGGCAACCACTTGTATCTTCCTCCGCCAACCCCAGTTGCTATTGGCTAAGAGGGAGAGTGCAGCACTGCCATTGGTTGCTTATGTATTTTAGCAGAGTAGGGACAGAGAAGACGCATCAAGGCTGCTTGGGGCTTAACATGGGAGAAACATCGCTGTTCCCCCCCACCACCCGGAGAGGAAGAAGAGGGCATGACAGAGCACATGATCTAGTACATCAAAACTGTAAGTCCCTTTCTATCTTACACCGTTGTCATCCGCACTTTGCGTTACATTGCTGTCATCCGCACTTTGCGTTACATTGCTGTCATCCGCACTTTGCGTTACATTGCTGTCATCCGCACTTTGCGTTACATTGCTGTCATCCGCACTTTGCGTTACATTGCTGTCATCCGCACTTTGCGTTACATTGCTGTCATCCGCACTTTGCGTTACATTGCTGTCATCCGCACTTTGCGTTACATTGCTGTCATCCGCACTTTGCGTTACATTGCTGTCATCCGCACTTTGCGTTACATTGCTGTCATCCGCACTTTGCGTTACATTGCTGTCATCCGCACTTTGCGTTACATTGCTGTCATCCGCACTTTGCGTTACATTGCTGTCATCCGCACTTTGCGTTACATTGCTGTCATCCGCACTTTGCGTTACATTGCTGTCATCCGCACTCTGCGTTACATTGCTGTCATCTGCACTCTGCGTTACATTGCTGTCACCTGCACTCTGCGTTACATTGCTGTTCTTCGCACTTTGCGTTACATTGCTGTCCTCCGCACTTTGCGTTACATCGCTGTCATCCGCACTTTGTGTTTCATTGCTGTCATCCGCACTTTGCATTACATTACTGACCTCCGCACTCTGCGTTACATTACTGACCTCTGCACTTTGTGTTACATTACTGAGCTCCTCACTCTGCGATACATTATTGACCAATGCACTCTGCGTTATAACTGACCTCTGTCCCAATACTAAAAACCGATACCAGCACCTAAATTTTTCAAATTGACTTAGGTGTCTTAAGTCTGGCTGGGGACCATGCGGCAGCCTTCTGGGGAGCCACGCAATGCCTGCTTACAGCGCTTCTGCCACCCGCACATCTCCCCTTACTAAGACCCTCCCCACCCTTCCTGGCAAGCTCTGCCCAATACATTAGGCCAGATCCCCAGAGTAGAGCAGCAGCACAGAGTATGTGGCAAATGTATATACTATTATTCTGCATTGCTCTATGTTTTGCTGGGATTTATAGTCCTCTATAGCTGGTGGTATTCTGCTTTTCTGTATAATGTATTGCTGCGGTTTGTAGTCCTCTATCGCTATAGGTGATTATTTACACAGCCCTGGTGTTTGCTGAAATTGAAAAGCTTTTGAGAGTTTTCCTCTTTCTCAAGTCTGAAGCAATACCTGAGGAAGAAAGCAAAACTATTGAAAGCTTGTCTTCTAAGTATTAGGTTAGTACAATAAAAATGCATAATCGCATACCGCATTACTCTCGTATTTTGTAATCTTATTTATATATACTTCTTTAGTTTTTTTCAGTGGTATGATTTAGTGGTGACAATTTTTAGTGCCCCCCCACCCCATTTTGACTGTGGTATCTTATGTGCCTCCCCCTATATATTGTTCCTAGAGTCGCCACTGTGTGAAGTGCTGCAGCCACTTGATGCACACAGCACTTACACAAACTCATTCTTGACAGAGCTATCATGTCTGTTAATAAATGTATAATATTTTTCTACTGCAGTGATAAGGTGTATACAGTGCTTTAAACACAGGGCTGGCTCTTATACCAAAAAAGTAATAATCAACCTCTCACACGGGGGAACAATTCTCCACAAGAATGTGTTTTTATGCTCCAGATGAGAGCAATCTAGAGGAAGGAGGCTATCCAAACTACGACAGGTAAAAAAAAAAAAAAAAATATATAAACACTGTGCTCTCTTAAAGCAACACCAAATAAGGATTAACAATGCAAAGGTCAGAGATGGAAAAACTAACAAAATGCTCTGAAGTTAAGTACCAGCTGACACAATAACAATATAATATTCATCAAATGCAAAAGATTTAATAAAAGATACCACGAGGAACAGGCCATGTGGCCTGGTATGGTGCAGGGAGGGGGGTGCCGCTCGGTCCCCCCTTTCCTGCCCTGTCAGGCCTGTGCTTGGATTAAGGGTATTTTAGAGAGGAACCCATGTTTTTTGCCCCCATTTTTGGGGGGTGGAGTTTCCCCTTAAAATTCCTACCAGACCTAAAGGGCCTAGTATGACTTTTGGGGGAACAGCACACACTTTTTTTTTAACTTGGGGTCCATCCTAACTTTCCAACCAGACCTAAAGAGTCTGGTGTGCATCAGGAAGGGGACCCCACACCGTTTTTCTTTAAATTCTTTTGTTTACATTTTTTAATTCTCCTCGCTACCTCGGAGGTTCAGCGGCATTCAGCTATTCACTTACTGCTGTTTGGCAACTATGAGAATGTATGAGAATAGGGGTATATGGCAGTGAGTGAACTGCCAGAGGTTAGGCTCAGCCGATCCAGATGTTGGATTTGCTCAGTGAAACGTGTTCTTCACTTCAGCTCTGCCAAATATGCTGAGCATGTTTGGTTGAAGCGAAGGGAGCCAAAGCCAGCTGATGTATTGCCGAAATACAGCGTTTGGCTCACTTCACTTCGGCTCTGTTATTCACTCGGCTGCCTTTGGTAGCTTAGCAAATAATCCCCTAAGAGTTAAATACTACTTTAAGCTAAATGCCTGAAATTCAGGTTTAAACAGGCACTTCATGACGATAGACTTTATATACAAAACCCCATGTCTTTCAAAGGGAACTTTTCAAAGGGAACGTTTGCTTTAGCTTCATCTGTCCCTTGCTAAAACCTTTCAATTCCAGACATCTCATGCAGGGAGTTTTTCCTGACTATTTGTTTGAGGAGAGAGGAGGATGTCAACTGAGGCAGGGCAAAATGGAAAAAACAAGATATTCAGGCACAAGCTAAGGGGCAAATGGAATGTGTCCAGGATATGTTTTTATTTGCATATTACATAATTACACAGTGGTAATATATAGAATTTGTTTTGTTTTTTATAACATTGTGAAGGAAAAGTAAAACTTTCCTTTAAATGGCCAAACATCTTATCTTACTTTTTAGATTGTAAGCTCTCAGAGGCAGGGCCCTCTTTACCATCTTGTCTTGCATTGTATTGTGATTGTAATATCTTCCTTCTATTGTAAAGAGCTGCACAAACTGTTGGCGCTATATAAATCCTGTATTATAATAATAATAATAATAATAATAATACTGCTATAATAATTCACATAACACTACTTTGGTGCTAAGATACACTATACATCTTATTGATTCCAGATATAAGTACCTGAATAAGCGCAAGTATGTACACATACAATAACCTTCACAAACTTATGAAAAATGTACTTGACCAGAGTAACTGGTAAAGTTAAGGTAATCATCTGACAAAACAGCTATTCTATTGCCTGTCATAATAGTTGTTGTCTGTTCACATTAATCAACTCTGAACTATCTTTTCAATTAATTGGAGAACAGAGCTCAGGAAGCTGTCATATAATGAAGTGTTAATTATCTAGATGGCTTTTTACATCAAAACCAATGACATGTGACTGAATCAAACCAAGAATTTAATGTTAAATAATTGACCTTTTCCCTTTTTAGCATATTCGCTAATGTGTTTGAGTGTATATGCTCGAGTTACCTGCAGTCACTGTAATTTACATCAAAATGATGGAGGATATGTATCTCAAAAAAATCCCAACTGGGAATTTCACTGTAGCATCAAACACTAAACAGTTTGTGTAATTTCAAAACTTTCAAAGTGCTCTGGAGGTGATAACTTTATTTGTGTGGTAACATTATTTTGAGACACAGCTACATAATATTTGCTTACATTTTTTTCATAGCTTGTTACACTCCAACCAAATGTAAGACTTACAGGGTTATTCACAAAAGGGTGAAGAGTTTGGAGAAGGCAGAAGTGAACAATCTAGGACAAAATAGCCGATTTGGAAAGTGAACTGAATTGGAGAATTTTTCCAAATCAGCTTTTCTGACCTAGATTGTTCACTTCACCTGCCTTCCCCAACTCTTCACTCTTTTGTAAATAGCCCTGTTAAAGTATATCCAAAGCAAAAACTTTTTTCAGTTTGGATAGGGTGGGGGTATGCTAAAACCAATGTAATTCTTTTTGCCATCTCATTAATGAGATTTTCCTTTTTTCTCCTGTCCTGTAGACTGTACAAGAATTGAAAGACTATCTTTCCAATGGGAGTAAAAACCCCTCTTAAGAAGTTGTCATAAAAACAAGTGTCACTATTGGAAGATTTCCTGCAAACATCGGGGCATTTTGACAAGTACAAGTACTTGTCAAAATGCCCTGTTTTTTCCGCCCTCACCCTGCAGCACCCTCAGGCGGCCGCCTGACTTGCCTTGCGGTAGCGCCGGGCCTGGGGGGAGTGAATCTCCATAATGGGTACACAGACAGCAATAAAGACCTGTCAGTGGTTCTGACCTTCTGACCTCTCACCGCTCTATCCAACAGTAAAACAAAAAGTTTTGTCTTTAGTTACACTTTAAACAATGAGGCACGTACAGCGAGCATTACCTACATACCGAGTTGGTTCAGTTTTCATTCTATGAAAATATATAAGTATTCTGCGCTATGTGTATGTGAAACTAATCAAATCTAATAAATCAACCTGCTAGCACAACCTGTGTATCTTCACAGTGAAAATAATGAGAGAAAAAAACCAGTGCAGCACTAATAATCACTAAAATAAACTGTGTGACAACTTGTCTGTGTCTTTTCCTTAAGTGGTGTACACTTAAGAAGAATATATATACATTCATGGCCAAAAATATTGGCACCCCTGCATTTCTGTCAGATAATCATCACTTCATGCAGACAATTGTTGCAATTACAAATGTTTAGACTTTCTCATGTTTATTTCTTTTGTTTGTATTGGTATGACACAAAAAAGTGGAGAGAAATAAAACAAATCTGACACATTCCACGCAAAACTCCAAAAATGAACTGGACAAAATTATTGTAACTTCTCCAAATTGCATGACATAATTGCATTCCAAGTTTTTGTGGAAAAACATGGGCAATCTCAAGGTTACAAGTGCATCTCCAGAGGTCTTAATGTTCCCGTGTCCACTGCTCACAACATTGTCAAGACGTTTACAGCCCATGGCACTGTAGCTAATCTAAGTGGACAAAAGAGAACAATTGATCAAAGATTGCAACAAAGACAAAGATAAAGACCCTTGATCAACTTCCAGACAAATTCAAGCTGTCCTTCAGGCTCATGGTAGAACTGTGTCAGCTCGCTCTATACGTCGCCCTCTGAATAAAAAGGGACGCTATGGTAGGAGACCCAGGAGGACCCCACTGCTGACACAGAAACATAAAAAAGCCAGATTGGAGTTTGCCAAAACTTACCTGAGGAAGCCAAAATCCTTTTGGGAGACTTCCCTGCCTTGAGAAAGGAAAAGCACTTCAGACTATACTTTGGACAAACACCTGAGGTGAGCAGGGCATGGATATACACAGCTCACAACAGGAACAGTTGAATTAAGCTTTGAGACACTGTTACTTGAGGTTTGTTACATTTTAAATTGGGCACTACTTTAAGGATTTTTGTGGACTTTATATATTTATATATTCATCTAAAATGTACAACTCTCAAGGAAAAGGCACAGACAAGTTATCACGCAGTTTATTTTATTGATTATTAGAGCTGCACTTTTTTTGTGATTTCATTGTTTTCACTGTGAAGATACACAGGTTGTGCTAGCAGCTTGATTTATAAGTTTTTCAGCCACTTTATATCTACAAGCACTTGCTTCAGCATTGTCCACACTTCATTGCTCTGGACCAACATCCTGATAGTGATAACAGTCGACCATACCTGTACAATGTGTGTGGGCATGGCTTCTTGTAGTTTTTACCAAGGGCCTATGTGACAGGATCATGAAACAGGATCTGGGAGACCATCATCACACCATACCAGTAAGTTCCAGAGCAAGGATCTTCATGGCACGATCACCAGGAAATATTTAAATGAAATATTCAGATTTAAAACTATTGAAAGCAGCTTGTCACATCACTTTGATATAAAAATGATATGAGATTTTAGTGATTGGATATACATCGACTTTAATGGTATCATATGGATTATGTCCACTGAAGAATTCTCCATAATGTAGAATAAAGAACTAATTAGGCTATAGAGTTGCAAGAAAATAACACATTTTTAATAGCCTTGGGGATGTCAGGGGGGTAGACAGATAAAGGGAAATCTAGTCTCTGGAAACTCTGAGAAAAAAAACTTGGTGGGAAATCAGATTGCAGATTTGGCTTTATAGCAAACACTTCAGATTAGGAACATGGGAGCTGTCATAATAAGGCAATGATGCAAAACAAGCATGTGTAGTGTTTCAACACAACATGTATTATGAACATACTTGTTTCAGGTCAGCAAATCTGCAAGTAGGGGAAGAAAGAAAAACATGATACCCCTGGTTCTGGCACCATGAAAAACAAGTCACCAATGGCAATTCCTGGTGGTCACAAAAAATAATCCTTGCATTCATGTTTGAAAGTGAAACAAAAATAAAACTCTTAAATACCTGCTCAAAGCTGATATGCCATTATGTAGCCTGGCTATAAAAACTACAGACCACAAACAGATGAGAAATACGACAAAAATAAAATCTCTTAACATTCCAGTATACTTTAACAGAGAGTTTTTATTTTTAATACTGTATGCGTATGAGCATCAATATAAACTAAATAGACAGGTATCTTCTAAAACACACTATAAATTCCTTTTACTGCTGAAACTTACTGAAGCTTAACTTCGGAATAGAAACCTAAATGAATTTTGGAAATAAAGATATGTTAAGCAGTGACAACGGCTCACATTTTGCTTAATGAAAGTTTAATGTTGTTTACTAATTTCCTTTCTGTAAAACATTTTACATTACGCTCTAAAGGGTACATTATGTCAGATCTACTTACTCATGGATCATCTCAGCAGGGTGTTCGTTAAGTTGGGAATATCAAGTCCCAAACCATACTTACATTTTTTTTCTTAAAAATATCCAAGAGCAATTGAAATGAACTTTAAACAACATTAACTGCATATCATATCTGCAAATAACACATATAAAGAAATAAATCTATGGGATACATAAAATATTTCAAATGATTTTAAATGTATATTGTTATGCATATTGGATGTGAAAGAAGACTGTTTTTTGCTGTATTACTATTGCTGTAGAACAGATTGCAACAATTTACAATTTTTTTGATCTGCGTTTACTGAATTATCCACAGTAGAAAAATCTCCATTTAGTTTATTTCTACGTAAACATCCAATTCTATAGTAGAAAGTAAACTGTAGGACGGGACTCTCTACAAAGCTTTGTGCCCGGATACACACACAAACAATAATTATTCAGTATAGCCAGACCACAGTTTCTAATACTATATTTAACATAATTTAATGAATTATTGCATGCCCTTGTACTCTTTTCTTAGTGCCAGGTTGCCTTTGTGTATATATAAAAAATTATAACATGTTTGTATATAATATTGATGGGGTTACAAAACAAGTAGAATGTTCATTGCCCAGATTGTGTTCATTTCATCCCTCTAATTGTGCACTAGGTTTGATGAATAAACCCAACCTAGGCTGCCCCCAGCATCCTCAAAATGAGTTCCATTCACTTAATTTATAAACTCAGCTCAGTTTTTTAACATGGACTAAGTGATATATATTAAAATATTTTTAAAATTAATGTATTATTTTTCAATACTTTATTGTATCATAAAATCACTGTATTAAACAGAAGCACACTTCTATCTGCAGGCTGCAATGGCCTCTGAGAAATTATTTTCTCAATGACGTCAAGTTATCACTATGTCATCTCTGATTTAGTGATCACATAATCTGCAACCATTTTAATTGGTTTCTGGCTGTTAGTGAGGACCAAAGCTGTCATTTTGTTGGGATTTCACAGATTTCACAGCTAGCTGCTACCTATATTGTTGGCTGCAATCTGTAAAAGAATAACATGTTTAATCATATTTTTAGCACATGACATCAGAGTTAGTGGTCAAACAGTGCACCCTTTCACTGCCAATGCCTTAAGAATGCTTTTAACCGCAGCTGGCCACACCATTTTTCCCATTGTTTTGATTTTCTACTGCTGCATTGCTAGTGTTTGTAAAAGCCCCAAACCATATATTTTCTGAAAGCACAGGCCCAGTAGAATAAAAAGATGGTACTACTAATTTTGTAGGTCCTGTGATAATTGCTCAGATGTTTATCAAATCAATATTAAACTGATAAAAATACACCATTAAATTGATAAAAGCACACTAAAATCAGTATTAGTGCACACAGAAAAAATTATTCCAACTAAATCTAAAAGATGTATTGAGTTAATAAATATTTGTAAATGTTACATTTTAAGTTTTAAAAACACACCACAGCGCATGTGCATAATGTACACCACAACATGGTGCACACTGTTGCACGTGTATAGTATGTGTGTGGAAGGGGGTTGTGTTTTTTAAATAATGTTTTTATGTATTAATCATTTGTTTATGTTTTACTGTTGGGGGCTTCGGGGGAAATGCCAGGGGGTCTAAACAGACACCTAACATTTCCCTTTTGAAAAAGGGAAGAAATTGAGGACACAATCTCTTTTTCTGCAGCCTCTGTTCTAAATGAATGGAAAGCACTCAGTACAGAGGCTTCCCATTCATTCAGAAACTAGTGATAATAAAATATTTACTATCATCCAGTTATGAATGGGTACTAGCCTCTATAGTGAGTTAATCTACCTATTGAGAAACTCATGAATGAACAGGAAGTAATGTAAAGCCCTTCCTGGTCATTCATAACTGGGGACACATAGTAATATGTGTCCCCAGTTGTTTACAAAAATTGAAGTAATCAGCTGATTACCCCAGTGTTTGCTCTGCATACAGAGGATCGGTAAATATCACGGATATTTACTGATCCTCTGCTCGGCCACACAAAGAGCCGCTGTCATTCTGAAACTGACAGGATGACACCGTCTCTGCTCTCCTCCCCACTTGCTGGTCACTTGCTGCTCTCCTGCCACTGGGCCATCCTGACAAGGGGCTCCCTCCTCAGCCCCCCCCAACCCCCCATGCGCTGGTTTCATCTGTCATTTTCTCCTTGGATCCCCACTGCCTCAGCCCATACAAGGGAGAGCAGCGGGGGGCCGCCAGGATTCTTATGTCAGTCAAAGTACCGCAGCGCTGAATACTGAAAAATGGCCTGGATGGGAAGGGGGTTTAACACCGCGGATGTCAACTGGTTAATAGCTGTTATCAGCTATTATTTTATCGGGGAACTTTAGGTGGACACGTTTGATATAAGTTCATGGTCGCTGAAGCAAGGAAGCCACCAACGTAAGGCTTACTGACATTGCCAGCGGAAAACAGTTGTGTTCTGCCGTAAGCCTTACATTGGTGGCAGTGAAAGGGTTAAACCACGCAATCACATTAAGGTTAGTAAGAGGTCTTTTTTAACATCTCCTGGCCAGGTTCACACTATTTTCTGGACCAGGGCATAAAATGTGCTTTTAAGGTGCGGTCCAGTGTGTTCCGGTGTGTTTGTATGCATTTTTGATGCTTTCCCATGCATTCCAGACCAGAGAAAATGAGACAAGCAGTATTTTTTTTGTCTGGTCCAGAAGGCACTGTGCTGGTGTGAACAGAGGCCAGATATACCTTAGGGATACATTGGGGTGCTTTTTCGGTCCGGGAACAAACTGTTCTGTTCCGGGCATGGTGTAAACAAGCCCTTAAAGTATTTTAGGCATCTGGAAATGAGACAAGTTCAAAGCTACTGCAGAATAGAGAAATAAGTAAGTTTAGTGATGAACTTTATATCCAAGTTATAATGCTAGTAGGGATTTTGTCCAAAGGTTGGAGTTATGCTTTGAGATAAACAAAAAAAAGAACAAAAAGACTTTTAAGATTGTTTGGATAGTGTAGTTTGCAAATTACTTTTTCAGTAAATAACAATTGACGCACATTAGCTATAGTATACCACAGATTAAAATAAGAGCAGCATAAGTCATCACTTCTGTTAATTTTTAGTTTAAGTTATATCAATAAAATAAATTTAATATATTCTTTAACTGCTGGCTATAAAATAATTTTTGAAAAGTTAACATAAAAACTTTGCAATAATGATGTATTCTAGAAAATGCAACAGTAAAATAAGGCTTTGGTATATAATTTAGGTAAATTATACATCTATCAATAAAACTACCTGATTCTACAATGATCTTCTGAATAACCTGTGTGTCACTAATTATTAGGTTTTCATCGGTATATGAAACAAACAGTGATACTAAAATGTCTCTGCATTTGTAATAATGAGCTTAGTTATAGCTGCCTATTAAAAACAAAAGTGTCTTAGATTAAAAATAAATATAATCTTGAGTATAAGCACAGTTAGAGATTGTCTCTCAAAATCTATTTTGCTGCCAGTTCAACCATATATTTTGTGATCCAGTTTCTGAAATACAGTGTAGAACTGTCTAGCAGTTGCAATTTCATTTATTTGTGTTTTTGAAATGTTTTACTCACAATATAAACTGATTTGTATAGAAGTGAATCTTTATTTGTAACAAAGATGGTTATCATTGTTTTGGTAATGATACTTAAGAGTTATTTAGCTATTAACATTTTTGCAGCAATGTCTGAACCGACAAATAACAACAAAGAAGAAAAAAATGGCATGTCTGTAAGTGGACTTTAACTTTGCCAAACTGAGTATGATAGTTTTCTTGACTATGTAATGATTAATATTATAAGTGCTGACCATGTTAATTTTTCTTTTATGTTTGCCTTTAGTTCAATTTCAATTATCTTTGCTTTCAAGTGATCATATTGAAAGTCATTAAGAGCTGCCCTTAGAGTCAAGATATGTCAAGGTCTGATGTTTGGCTTAAAAAGGCATTTGTTCTGTTTGCAAAATGTGTTGGTAGCATGAATAGAGTTGTGGTAATGAAGCAATAAATCCAGCTTGGGGAGGGAATTCTAAGTGAGTCAGTGTTCTTGAGGAATAGAAGGCTGCAGCAAAAGTCAAGGACATTCATCTCTGATTCAAGTTTACAATATAGATTTTCAACATGTTGTATACAGTAGCAAAAAAGTGTAAAGTTTGCTTCCTAGACGATAATTCACTTTAGCCCTGATACATGATGCTATGGTATCACAAATCACAAGCTAAAAGTGTCATTATCTGATGTGATAACAGCGCTTTAGTCACCAAAGAGAGAAAACATTTAGGCATTTTAAAGGGATTTTTTTAAAGAGATTTTTTGTCTAAGAAAAATGTTCACAAGCTACAAAGACTTGTAATTTTCCCCTTCTATCTTTAAAGCTGAACTCCAGGCAGATATAAAACACAAAAATGAATGTAAATTTGTATTCATCAATACAACATTACTTTTAAGGTTTTGTTTATGTACTTTATTTTGGTATCAGCCTCCTGTAATCCATTGAGCGCTCAGACTGGGAGTCAGAGTAGCTGCACAAAGACCAGTCAGCAGTGTTGCAGTGCTCATGTTTTAACAGGAAGCTTGCTTATGGGAGGAGAGAGTTACAAAGAAATCAGCTAATCAGCCTTTTACTGTCCAGTCACAGGCTGGAGGAGGGACACCAGTAAGTATTACTTGAGTCCAGCAGAGAAAAAACTGGGTCTTCTACCGTTTCAGAAAGGGCAATATTTGCCAGATGATCATTGCTGGGCATAAGTTAAAATCCTTGCGATAACAGAATATCTTTGCAAGGTGGACCTTAATAACAACAAAGTTGCTGTACTCCTTTACTGCCATTTATGGAAAAATATAAAAAATAAACTCTCTAGCAGGAATAACAAAGTATAATCAATATTCAGTCTCAGTCCTCTTACAAGAACCTTTGTGGAGATACCTCATAATCAATGTTATACCTCTTCGCAAAATTGATATGTAATCCCTGCTCTGAAATGATAGTACAAATGTTATTGTTTTGCATACACTTATTCTTCTGTTCACTAGATAGTAAATGCTATATATTTAGAATTGACTGAAACCGGCTCTTTTCGTTTGGTAAATGTTATATTATTCAACCACTCTGTGCTAAAAATGTTAACCTCACCTTAAACAGCTGTCACTGCCATTTATTCCCAACAAAGAGGAAATGCAAAAACTATATACAAGGAATAGTGCCCAGCATCAAACTTAAAAGTGGCGAATCTATGTAAAAAAACTTTTTTGCAATCCTCCTAAATCAATAGTACATAATGTATCAACATAAATAAAGTTCAATACATTAAATAACATAAAAAATAAATTAAAGTCCATAGAAACAGATAATCAAAAGCAACAATAAACTGTGTTTTTCTCCTGTGTGTTATCCACCAATACGTGTGATTAAATTCCAACAAACATTTATGATCCACACCATCATATGAAGAAATGGCCCCTGGTTTAAATTAATTAACCAGAATTAAATTATCTTTAAACTATAAAAGGTCACTAAGAGCTTTTATCTTTTGAATTATACTCTGTTCCTCCAAAAATCAAAGTGCAGCTATGTTCACTTCAATCAACTAATCATACGTTCCAAAAGATCTTGTCTTTTTGTTTTCCCCACATACATGATTATGTATTGAAAGTGAACACAGTTTTGTCCTATTTATTACTATTCCCTTTGCTAAGTGAACATACTCTAATATTTTAGTAAATCAGTCCTCCAGTATTGGAGCAAGGGAATCTGTATGAGAGCCAGGCAATTGTAGGTCAACTATAGAAATCTTCATGTTTCTGTTGTGACAGGTTTTCTTCAAATCCACAGCCACTGGCTCTCTTTAAGTTTTGCTTTAATTCTGAAATCTATTTAAGGAAACTGAACGTCACACTGATTTTCTGCAGGGTACCGCAAGGTAGTATGATTTTTTTTTCCAAGAGATTTGTACTTTACATAAGAGCTCTTGACTGCTCCAAAAATAGCTTCAGAATTTATGAATATTTTATGCTGGGAGACAAAGAAAACCCAGAACAAACTCCTTCATATTTAACTTTAATTTTCTACAGCTGAGTCAAACCCAATTCTACCCAGGAAGATGTATGCACTTCACTCTCAAAATTTAAAGAGATGTTAACAGCAATTATCTTGGGATCTATTACTTTTAAGAACACTGGCAATCAACTAAAACACTGTAATAAAAGCCAGTTTCATGCTTATAAAGTTGATACTCTAAAATTACTTCTAATGATTTTTTTAACAGCAAAATAAATAAAACACACCTACACAAGCATTAAAAAGTAAGGAAAGTAAAGTAGTATTTATTCCTTAAGGGCTCATTCACACCATAACTTTGTGGTAAATGCATGTGATCCATGCGATTAGCACTCGCTATTACACAGCACACTGCACCACATGCAAGGTGCACTTGTGTGTTGAATGGCACCCTAATGCACCTGCTGGTGGGCATGCAATGTACTGAAACACACACCACCTGGTAAGTACTACCTAGTGTGCATTGCACTCCACTGTGTGTTAGTGTACAGATCCTGTGCATTTATTGCAATGCTATGTTGTGAATGAGCCCTGAAAGGGGATCTATAGGCAAGATGTGAAAAGACTCTCAATAGATTCAAATGTGTACATAAAAATCCCATGCCAAACAGTATGTGAACAGCAGCAACACTTAATAAACAAAATGTTTATAACTGAAAAATGCAAATAAAAGGTGTGCTAATTGAACTAAGAAGACAATCCACAGTGTAACTTAATATGAAACATAACCCAAATGATATCCTGTGTAAGTAACCAACAAAAAATAAAAATAATTGTTTGAAGATTGAAGACATGGGTGGAACACGGTTCACCGTTTGTGCACTTGCTTTGGATTGAAAAGAACTTTGTGTGTATGTTAAGTTATTATCACAAGGAGGACCACAATTATACATTGTATCATTTAATTACTCATCACAGGTGGATTTGCACAGTGTTTTAAATGGACACTAACAGGGTTATTCACAAAAGGGTGAAGAGTTTGGAGAAGGCAGGAGAAGTGAACAATTTAGGCCACAAAAGCCGATTTGGAAAAATTCTCCAATTCAGCTCACTTTCCAGTTCAGTTTATGCTGTCCTCAATTGTTCCATTCTCCTGCCTTCTCCAAATTCTTCAACCTTTTGTGAATAACCCTTTTAGTTACAAAGTTATTCGAAAATGTATTTTTATTTCTTTGTTGGTCACTTACACAGGATATAATTTGGATTATGTTTCATATTTAGTTACACTGTAGATTGTCTTCTTAGTTCAATTAGCGCATCACCTTTTATTTGCATTTTTCACTCTCAATAGATTACTGAGAGAAAATACAAAATCACTAGTAGTAGTGTATATATGGGTCTATTCACTAAAGGGTGAAGAGTTTGGAGAAGACTGGAGAAGTGAACAATCTATTCAATTCTCTAATTCAGCTCACTTTCCACTTCAGCTATGTTGTCCTAGATTGTTCACTTCTGCTTTCTCCAAACTCTTCACTCTTTTATGAATAGACCTGATAGTCACAACTATCAGGGTTATTCACAAAAGGGTGAAGTCAACAAATAATGAGAATGGTTTTCACTAGAAGACAACATTACAAACCTCACAAAGATTCTTACCCTTTTTATACTCTACTAAAAAGTTTCTGTTGCTGTTTTTGTCTCCATGGGAGACATGTCCTATCACTTTCTGTCCTTGTAGGGAATCTCTTGCTAATGGTGGCATTGTCTCCATGTATCATTTTTTTAAATGCAGGATTTTGTCATGTCCATCACAAGCCCCAAAAAAGGGGTTTATATATCCTTTTAAGATAATAGGCAGTGCATTCAAATAATGTATTTATACCCCAGTGGCCAGCTACACTTCCACAGCTGCTGTACATAGCACAGCAGAAACCTAAAATACAGAACAACTTATGCAGTTTGCTTATATATTTGAGATTGTTAATCCTGTAGTAATTCAGTACCAACATTTATTTTTAATACAGCAAAATTCAGACATACTGGGGGGTAATCATTTTTTGGGGGGTTATATATTTTTAAATTCTTTAAATCATTTCTTATTATATACTTTGACTGTTTTGTGTCTATGAATCCCTGCCGTGCTCTATTACATAGTATAAAAAGAAAAACATATCTATACTTTTGTACTTTAAAAATGGGTCTTTGTTCAATGAATCCTCCTTGCCCCACATTAAATAAAAGAGAAAATGTAACCTATAAGAAATGTAATTTTGGATTTTTACCAGTGTATGTGTTGTTAAAACGGTATTTCACAAAGGTTGGATAAAAACCTCAGCAGTCAAAATATATTGGTTTACAGCTAAAAATCTTGATTTGGTCTTTTTTTGACTCTGCTACAGTATAGCTACTTAATAGTTTAACTATTTATAAACAGTTTATATAAAAAAAAATACCATATTTATTCTTCTTTTGTTTAATATTTGAGCCCTTTTGACTTTTTTGTAATGCAATCGTTTTCTAATAAATTTCCACCAATTTTATATAGAAGAAGCAATAACATTTTAATTGTCCCCACCTATTAATGGAAGCAGAGTTGCAGAGTTAATTTAGTCACCTACCCATCCAAGAAATATAAGTACAGGATGCCAGGCATACAAGCTAAAAGCTTTTCAAATGAATGGCCTATAAGTGTGTAGAAATCAGTGCATGTAATGCTGACTCATGCAGGGTTATTTACAAGGGTGAAGAGTTTGGGGAAGGCAGGAGAAGTGAACAATCTAGGCCAAAATAGCTGATTTGGAAAAATTCTCCAATTCAGCTCACTTTCCAGTTCAGCTATGTTCTCCTAGATTGTTCACTTATCCTGCCTTCTCCAAACCCTTCACCCTTTTGTGAATAACCCTGATGTTGTGCAAGGTCCCCGTCACTAAGTGCCCAAATGACTGTGGATGTACACTGTATGTCAACAGCTATTCAGAGTGCTGGTATGCTGGTAATCGCTGAGATCAGTGGTTACCATTCATTAACGGATGCCTCACCAATGAGGCATCCATTAATGTAAGATTTAAGCAGTTTCATACACTCGATCGTGTTCAGTGATCAGGTGTCTCACAGTGATAGGAAGAGCGGTTCACACTGCACTCCTATCACTATTAGGCAGCCATACACATCGGGATTTGCTTCAGCATAGAAGTATTCAGCAAAAGCCGAAACCTGCCTGTTCCAGGCTCCTGATAGTGACTTCTGACAACGATCAGAAGTCTTTAGTGACATCTGATCCTGATATGCTGCAGTGCATGTCAGGAGAAGTGTCACTAAGATTATTATTGGCTGCCCCTGAGTTTGGGGCAGCATAATAATAATCAAAAATGTATTTAAATTATCAATCAGTCATAGTGACATACATGCACAATGACTGCTTGATATAATTCACAAGCCAGTGTTTGTAAACTAAAAAAAAAAATTGTGTGCAAACTGTCTTACAGATGAAGGCAGTTCAAGGGTTAACCAATGGTGGGGACAAACCACAATGTTATTTTTTAAAAAGAAAATTTACTTTATTTGATCAAACATGGACATACAAGAATTGCTGAACACAGAGCTGACAGTTCTCCTGTCCAATAATTAAAACCGATGATTAGTCAAACTGACT
>NW_017309892.1:35272-40760 GCF_000935625.1 Nanorana parkeri | reverse complement strand
GGATTTGTGCGTTGAACCAAGTGAATTTCCATAACACTCCCCCATTAAGGTGCAGCCCGTCTCTGCTGTATAGCCGGTAGCCGACTGCGAAGTCAGCCCAGTTCTCCGGGAAACCAAATCCCTCCTTCTGGCACCAGCTCCGGAGCCACTTGTTAAGCTCCCTCAACTCGCGCTGTCTGTCCGGAGTGGCTCTTGGCACCGGTAGTATCTCTGAGAAAACTACCGTGGAGGTCCTTTCCTTCATCCTAGCACCTAGGTCTCTAAACTCCCTTTTAAATTCCAGTTTCCTCCTATTTTGTCATTGGTGCCGATGTGCACCATGACAACGGGGTCGTGCCCAACCTCATCCAGTAATCTGTCAATTTGTTCCGCAATGTGTCGAACACGAGCCCCGGGTAGGCAGCACACTGTTTGACGCTCACGGTTCTGATGACAGATTACCCTGTCAGTCCGCCTGATGATGGAGTCTCCCACCACCAGGATCTGCCTCTCCTGACCCTCCATCCGGCTCCCCTCCTCGCTGGAGCAGTCACTCCCCCTCCGGATAGAGGATGCGTCCTGCTCCAGCAGAGTCCCCCCTGAACTAGTATCCCCAACATCATGCAACTTGGCAAACATATTGGGGTGAACCAGATCAGAGCTGACATCTCTAGCACTCTTCCCTCTCCCATGCCTTCTAACAGTAACCCAGCTCCCCACCTCGGGATCCTGCTCCTCCAACCCCCCCTCCACCACAGCCTGGTGCATTATGTCAAGACTCTTTTCCATGACTGTTATGCTCCTAAGTGTTGCCAGTTTCTTGCTTAGATCCAGAATCTGGGTTTCCAAACAAGCAACTTGCTCACATCTCACGCAAATGTATTCCCCCTCGAACACATGTTCAAGGAACGCATACATTGCGCACAACATGCACCTGGTTGCATACCCACTCATGGAAGACATTATTTTATTTCACCCTTCTTATTTATTTATTTACTTTTATATTATTTTTATGTAAATCGAGACTACTTATTTGTAATTTATTTATCTAAGGATTAGTGGTTCACAAGTGGCACGTTCAATAACTTGTTTGTTAAACTAAATTTAATTTATACCACTGCCCTGGAATAAGTGACCACCGCCCTGGTTAAACTTCAATTGTTTAAACGCCAATTTTTTAATGCCACTTAGCTCCCAGGCACTTTGTTCCCAAGCCCTGTGTGAGATTTGTAGTCCTCTATAGCTGATGGTACATTTTGCTGTACTGTATATTATACAGAGCAATATACCATCAGCTATAGAGGAATACAAATCCCAGCAATACATTATACACTATGTATAATGTATTGCTGAGATTTGTTGTATCCCTACATAGCTGGTGGTATTCTGCACTGCGCTGTATAGAGGACTACAAATCCCAGCAATAATACATTATAAAGCTGAATACCACCAGCTATAGAGGAGTACAACAAATCCCAGCAATAGTACATTATACAGCGCACTGCAGAATACCATCCGCTATATTGTACTATTTCTGGGATTTGTTGTATTCCTCTATAGCTGGTGATATTCTGCATTGTGCTGTATAATGTATTATTGCTGTGATTTGTAATCCCCTAAAGCCGGTGCCATTTTGCATTGATTGCTGCATAAGTTTACATTTTCCATTTCACTATATTGCACACCACACTTTTCTATTTTCACTACTCACACTACCGTTACATGGATGGCAAAAATGGCAGACGTGCGGGGAGAAGGCGGGGAAGAGGGAGAGCGGGAGGGGGGCCAAGTTGCTGCACCATGGGCTTCTGGGTTGTACTTGCCCCCTGGGCTAAAAGTTGCCAGTCAGCCCCTGGTTCATACATTGTGCATGAAAATGTAAATCTCTAAAATCATGAAATTATAATAGTATAAAAGGTAACATCAATACAGGTGAAGTCCAAAGAGGATATAAATTCCCAACGGTAGGGACTGCAACCTGTAAATATGGACTTCAAGACAGGGTCATCAAGGAGTAGCCTGAGCTACCTGGTTCCAAGGGAGGGGTATCCCCCCCAAAAAAAAGGGGGGGGGGAGGGAAGGAATCACTGGGGAGAAGGGGAGGTTGGGGAAGGTAGGCAAGAGGGAAAGAGGTAAGGTGTATGAGTGGAGGAGTAGAGATAGCCGCCTGCTCCAGCTCTAGATTCTCATATAGACAAGGAGTCCGCCTCAAAGGAGGGAGGGAGGTATGACTCAATCCATGGTTCCCACAATTTCCTAAATGGTATCTTTTTGGATTGCAGTGAGTTTCTCATAGAACATCACACATGATACTCTACGCTTGACTTCAACAAAAGGTTGAATTTTAAGAAGTGTTGTGACATCCAGACTGATATGTCAGTTAGTAGATTAGTGACATGCAAGGACACTGAGGGGGGAGTGGTGGAGTAGAAAGATAAATATGAGTGTCATCGGCATAGAGATGGGCACTGCAAACCCTCCCACATTACAGACTAGAAGAAAGAAGACCCGGGACCCAGCCTGTCACATGACCAGAATTTTATGTAAGTAATTGGACCTTTTCGGTTAATTTTTTTAAAATTAAAAAACGTAGATTAGATACCGAAGGTGAAGTAGGAGAAGGGCATCTTTGCTCCACAGAGATGAATTTTAAAGTTGTTTATACTGCAACAGACTGCCTAAAGACTTTTTTTGTGGTGGGTGGCAAAGGTGCACACCTGCATTAGAGATGCAATCACTTTAGCAAGCTCACTAGGATACACATTAAGATTTACATTTTGGTTTAGATAAGGTCCCAAATCAAGTGCAGATTAGACACTAAAGCTAAGACAATGTTCTTTAGTGTTGCATTATTGATAGGCTAGCCAGGCAAGTTTTGGTATGTAAAGCAGTTAAAAAGCTAATAAGTATACTGGCATATAACAAAATGTTAAAATTTCATCGGGTCACAAAGGGTTTGATGACCCCACTCCACCCCAAAAAAAGTGAAGGGGTTAAAGTAAATTGTTTAGCAATTTTAAGTAAAGTGTGAAAAGGCAGGAATCGAGCACTGGTCCACAATTCTGTTTGTTAACCTTTGTGTAATAGCAGAACATTATATATTACTGTGAGGCACATATTTTTCTCATTTCTGTCCACATAAGGCAAACAAGGAGGATAACAGATTGCAGCTGACATCTTGGAGAAACTGTAAATGACCAATCCACACTGTGAAGAGTGGGAAATGTGTTTGCCCAAGGACATAAGACAGACTTAGGCCTTGGAACAATGTCCTTAGCCTGCCTATAGCATTATGCAAGCAAATGGAAATGTGTTGACAAGGATGACTAACCCCTGATTTGATATGACTGTAGAGTCATATGTTATGTCTACATTTATAAGCAAATACAAAGTAATGATGAGAAATGTTGAAGTTCTGCAGCTAAAAAATTGCCGCGAGGCGCTACAGTGTTCGGGTTTGGCTTGAAGAAAAGGTGGCAACCCTAGCAGCCTGAAGTCTTGCAGACCTACCTGTGAAGCGTTAATATTATCAAATAGTTATCAGCTACACTACAGCAAAATGACAGTGCTATATTGCAAGTTAGAAAAGATCCAGAGCACGTATAGCAGAGTAATACACTTGTTCATTATATTTACCACTGAGACAGAAAAACTAGAGTTATATTTTCAAGATCACTGCTATCATAAGGGACGTTTTTTTAAATACAGGCACACACATATTTTATTGTATGTTACGGCTCAATCTCCAGGTAAAGATCTAATTACACAGATATAATCCATATATGGGAGCTGTTTTACATGCCAAAGATATGTATTTCTCTCCATGCAGTCCCGAGATTTAAACAGCTCTGCAACACTGCACAGTCCATCTTGGCAGGGCAGAAGACCTGTTTTTTTTGCTGCTATTAACTAACATTTACAGGTCTTGTTCCTCCCTCAGCCTGGACAGTGACATGACAGACTTAAGATTGATTAGCTTATCTTTCTTTCACTCTGCACTCTCCTCTTATCAGAATGTTTATTTGCACTACAGAGTAACTCATACGTCCTTTTGCTTCTTCTTCCTCTTCCCATATGAGCCTTTTTGTACAGTGGCTTGCAGGAGGCTGATACCAGATCAAATTCAGGTACTTACAGTGCTTGTATTTAAAAAATAAATTTAATAAATAGCGAACTGCACTAATGTACAGTATATCATTTATATTTGCCTGGTGTACAGTTGTAAACACCCTAACCAAACCCCTAGGCTTGACAGTTAATGTACCATTACTGTACCCTAAAACCTTAAACCCTAAAAGTAACCCTTAACACCTAAAACTTTCCATATCTCTTAAACTAACTTTACAAGCTTGCATTTAACCTGACCCTTAAAACGGTACTTCAGGCAATTAGCTACACACAGTTAAAATACATATTGTATATGTTTGTTGATTTACTTGCCAAAAGATATGAAGGTTTGGAATGCCATCATTGTTATTTATGCACCTTTTGCCTAATACACAGGCAGACAGATACCACACTTACAAATTAAGTGTTTGTCACCTCTCTGCCTTCATTCTGCTCACTTCTATCCTATATCCTTCATTCTGCTCACTTCTATCCTATATCCTTCATTCTGCTCACTTCTATCCTATATCCTTCATTCTGCTCACTTCTATCCTATATCCTTCATTCTGCTCACTTCTATCCTATATCCTTCATTCTGCTCACTTCTATCCTATAGGCACCTGATCCAGTAAGCAGTGAAGTTGAGGCAGAAGCTAAACCAAAAAGCAACAAAATGATTGCCCTGACTTGCCAAGATATATTGTAATCATGGTATGCCTTTTTATTAGAGTGGAGAGTTGAATCGGGGTGAAGCTCGAAAATTTTTCTTGCGATCTTTTCCGACTGCAGCGAACATTTGTGATGTCAGCACATACTGGGCAATTACATTAGTAATATAATTAGTGGGCAATAACATTAGTAAATGTCCTGCTTTGACCCTAAAGAGAACTATGAGCAAAAAAGCTTTGGCTATTGTTCTCTTTTAAAATGGGTATAATGTAAATATAAATATAACAATGACCATATAAAAGTAAATATACTAGTAACAATTGTTTTTGCTTCCATTGGCTCAGGTCAAATGTATATGCAGTTTTGGAAGATCATTTTTTTTTTCCAAATACATCCCTGCACACAAATACATCAGCGCCTCAAAGATCATGTTCAGCAGACTGATGAAGTAAAGGTAGAAAATTCTAACATGGGGTCAACAAATATAGCTTTTTACAGCTATTTAAAGGTAGTAGAGCTGTTTGAGGACCTGTGAGACTTTCAGACTACTGAAAAAAGAGAGTATTCCCTTTACAGAGTATCAATAGAGGAAGGTTCTCAAATGCATTAGAACATTTAACAAGACAATAATCTATTCAAGTTTGTGATTAAACATATTGAATAAAAAGGCTAAATTAGTATATGAGAAGCTGGATCTAAACAGATGTGTGTCTGTTTACATCCAATTACCCCC
>NW_017309892.1:20799-35192 GCF_000935625.1 Nanorana parkeri | reverse complement strand
CCCCCCCCCCCCCCCCCAGCTGTCAGCACTGGAGGATCGGAGGAGGGGGGAATCCATGCAGGGAGCCATGACTGACAGTCACTGTTCTCTATAGGGAGATGATCGAGAAGTGACGGTATGTGTTTGCTTACTTCACGATCTATTGAGCCGACGTGTGACAGTTTCATTGTCACATTTCAGCTCAAACTATGACGATGAGTGATTTTCACTCACCTCATAGTTCTCCTTTAATTTTGGCGGACTTGATCATGACAGATTGGGTGGGGGTAATCTGATGTAAATGGACAGCATCCGCTTGCATCCAACTGCCCATAGACTACACTAACGGGTCAATCACAACACAGACACAGATGTCACAATGGATCCCCTGTTGTTCAGAACTGACAGGTGTCCATGTGAAAGGGGCCCTATAGAGTTTTCTAGAGTGAAAACATTGAGTGAGTGTTGTCACCTTAGGATAGGAAAGGTGCTACTAGCAGAATCTCCATGTGAAAATAAAGAGAAGAAAAAGAAAACTAAGGCAACCACCACATCTAAGGACAGCTATGATTCACTGTATTAACATTTTCTTGGGTTTAGATACACTTTTTTAAATATTTGCTGTCATCTCATTAATTCTAAAGTAACCAATATACTGTAGAAAATTGGCCTAAGGGAAAACCCTCCTGCTCTAGTTCTGCTGCTGATAATAGATTAAATATAAAATACCCCTAACAAATAATGTGCCAGAAAAAATGACTTATTTCACTAGGAAATAAAGCTGTTATTTATTTATGCTTTACATTCTTAATTGTATCTAAGTTTAAAGAACTGAGTAAAAGCAGTTAATTGATGTTACAGCAGCAGTCAATAAATTCAGCCCAGGTGAATGCAGTTGGACATTAAATGGCAGGCAAAGAAACAGATTATACTAATTCTGGGAAAGGAGTCAAGCTTGCAGTTACCAGTTTCAATAAATACTCTGTTTTGTACATGCTATTAAAATAGTCTATATTACGGCGTTCTGTGATATGTTTGCTGTTTATCTTTGAAACACTGCTATAGTTTGACTGATATACTTTGCAGTTATCGTGGATTTGCTCCAATTTTCTCTTTTTTTTTTTAGCTATCGATCCTCATTTAATAGCTATTAAGTCTTACATACATTTGAAGTGTATTTTCACTTTTGCAGTCAAAATTGAGAAAACCCCTCTATATGTTTGTTTCATGTTGCTATTCACACAGCATATCTAAAAATGTATCTTTTAAAAATATTTCTTACCTTTAAGGGCTTGTTCACACCAAGCGCGGAGCAGATCCAGAGCAGAGCAGGTGCAGACCGGATCAAAACTGCATCCAATGTATTCCAATGGTATTTTTTGCTCCAGTTCACATCGCAGCGTGCAGTTGCAGAGCAGATCCAGAGCAGGTGAAAAAACTGCAGCAGGCCCTATTTTACCTGCTCTAGATCTGCTCTGGAACGCATCAAAAACGCATCAGAAAACGCATCAAAAACGCGTCTAAAAGACTAGCATGCGTGTGCAGAAACCTGACTGGATCTGCTCTGCATTTGGTGTGAACAAGGCCTTAGATATCTATATTTTGCAGACCATTGCAAGCTTCTTTCTCCATTTCAGTAACAGGAAACTCTGACTATCATAATAGAAAGACTTAAGGTGGCCATAGTAGAGTACTCTGCATAGTAGAGTGTTATCCTTAGTTTATACCTAGAATTCCCCATCAAGCACAGTCAAAATGTCAAATTTGGAAATCGTCCATTTTAACCAACCAATTTTTGACGAGTGTCGGAAATAATTTCCTTTTGCGCATGTGCTGTTTTCTTGAGATTTTTGATGAATGAAAACCCCAATGATTCATGATGTTAGTTTTCGCCAGACAAACATTTTCCAACCTGACCGTACGAAAAATTTTGATTACAGTTTCAAAAATGAAAATCAGTGTTGTACCATCAACTGTTTCTTTTTATGGAAAGACTGTTCATGTACAATTTACGAACAAAAATCTAACAACTTATGGCCACCTTTAGGGCAAACTTAGCTCCCCCCTCACTATCAAGGGTTGTAGATCTTTAACCCTTTGTTAGGACAGTGTTCAAATCTAGTTTACAACTGATGAGATCTGCCAGCACAGTACTGTCAAGGTTAAATATCTTAAGCATTACCCTCCCCACTCCCTATCATTCCAGACAGAAATTTAGTACAGAGAACAGATTTTATTACAGATTTGAGCATTGTTTTTTTTTTACAATCAAGCAAGCAGCAATTTATTAGTTATGCTATGTGAATGAGAAGCATATAACACAAAATGGGTTTCATCCCAATCTGGCTGCAAAAGTAGAAATATACTTAAAGAGAAAACAAAGGCATTCACCAGAAGCCCCATATTTCAGTACACGAAAGCTACATGGGAAAACTATATGTTTCTAGAGTGCTAAGGATTAATCAGCACAAAAGAAAATGATAGGTTAGGAATGATAGAATAACCCTCCTTACCATCTTGTCTTGATTTGTATTGTAATTGTAATGTCTTCCCTATATTGTAAAGCGCTGCGCAAACTGTTGGCGCTATATAAATCCTGTATAATAATAATAATCCAGGTATTGCACTCTTTCTAATGTACACAAAACATTTTCTATGCTTGTGTGTCTGCTTTTCTAGCTCTGGATAAGCTTCAACAGAAATAAGCCATTCCAATCTGGTAGGTGTAAAAATCAATCTATTTACCGGCTATACATTTGTGCACTAGAAAAAAGAGTTTGTGTAGAACCAGTGATTAATTTGATCACACTGGATATCTGATGTAAAACCCCATAATAAAGCCATATGATTATCCGATAATATAACTTTACATGATTTATACATTTTGCAAAAACCTGAATATCAAAATATTTATTTAAGGTTAAATAGCTAAAGCATATGTACAAAGCAGCTGGTATACATTTGCACTTTGAGCAGCTGGGAGAGGTCCAAAGCTTAGCTTTTGAATAGTTTCTGCTATGTGTATAATATTAAATATATAAAGACAGTTTCTAAGTAGGATTAACTAACACTGTATACTATATAGTACTATCTAAGATATAATCCCACATTACTTGCCTATTTAAAACATATTTTTAGCGCTTTCCCAAAGACATCTGTATTCAAAAGAATACAATACAGTTTAGAGATTAGCTCCTTTGCAGAGGTGCTATCTTTTAAAATGTCAGTAATGCGGATAAGGTCTGTTTTAACAATACACTACTTAATATATTTCTGAAAAGCCAAAATACAGCTGTAAATATTTTTTAAAAATGTTGCCTAGGTAATAACCACTTAGATTACAGATCCTAAAATAATGTTATTTAACCATTATTTATAGGATGGGCTACCTTGCATAGACCATTCATTTTCCATGATGTGAATCCTGTTAAAATACTTCAAGTAGATTTTTATTTGAAACAGAACATTAGCTGGGAGTCATAACGCATAGTAGTCAAGTAGTCATACGCCCATTTAGTAAAAATACTAAAGACCGGTAACATAGGTACACATTCAGCCAGGTTGAATACAAATATTTTTCACTTGCAGTTCATCTTATTTTGTGTGGTTTGATTTGCTTTATCAGGGACAAAAACAACCTTCATGGTCCACAATGGTGATCCAGTAACGCCATGGATAATCATTGTACAATATTCTATTCTTACACTTTAGCAGCTTTTTATATTTTGTATTTTTAGAAATATATTTTATTTATTTAAGGCATTTATATAGCACCAACAATTTTATGTAGTGTTTTATATACTGTTCTTTCGCATCAATCCCTGCCCTCAAGAAGCTTACAATGGTCCCTATTTCACATGCATACAGGAGCCAATTAACCTTCCAGCATGTCTTTGGTGTGCGGGAGGAAACCAGAGTACCTAGAGGAACAAACGCAAGTACAGGGAGAACATGCAAACTCCATGCAGAGTGTTCTGACTGGGATTCAAACTGGGGACCACAAGTGCTAACCAGTAAGCCACTGTGCAGCTCTTTTCTTCAAGCACTTGAACTTAAACCAATTCTAGTTAAAGACTATGCCATGTATTCACAGATTTTACAGCAGAACACCTCTTCTTTTTTTCCAGTCGCAAAGTAAGCTCCCCTGCCTTTGTGCTGACTTTAAAGTGAACAGTTTTCCACTGGATTTACTATAAAGACCATTTATGTATTCATACAGAATGTACAGTATGAAGCATACAGGACGACTAAGGCTTTGGGCAGCTGAGGCACATTGGCACTTTGTTTAATGTGAGCTGCATGTCTATAATTTTTGTAATGAAGGTTTGGAGCTTGCAGCTGTGTGCTAGATTGTGAAGGCATATAGGCTGTGGATTGAGCTGGGCGGAGCCTTGCCAAGCACTGGCGGTTCCCCTAACTCACATTCTGGAGGGGGTTGAGCAGCTGAGATTATTGCTTACTCATGTACAGTATGAATCCTTCATCAGTACTCTACTGAATGCAGAATTTAAGTTTCCTACACGTTTACAGACTGAATATTCGAAATCTATGAGTCTTTATTAGTACATTAGCTATATGGAATAAACCAATTCAGCAAATGCCTTACATACAACATCCACAACCACTCCTTTTTAATTTTCTATTTACTTCCTCATGAAAGGAAATTAGATTTTTTAAAATTATCTGCCTTTAAATCTATGATAGCTTTTTTAATGCTATAATTTTCTAGTAGATACTTGTGGATGTAAACCATTTTGTCAAGGTGCTTAATTCACATTTAATTTGTTTAATTGTTTCAAAACATACCAATGTTGAGCCTCTGAGGGGCATTTGAAATTGTGTTAATACCATACAACTATTCATTTTTAGCAAATAAATCCATCCAAACTGCAAATTGCATTATATTGGACACA
This sequence comes from Nanorana parkeri, assembly GCF_000935625.1. NCBI lineage: Eukaryota > Metazoa > Chordata > Amphibia > Anura > Dicroglossidae > Nanorana > Nanorana parkeri. The sequence goes on along the minus strand of NW_017309892.1, from coordinate 30,300 downwards.
TTTTGCAATGTTTTCAATTTTGTAAGAAAAGTATTTGCACCAATTTGCATCACCATGTGCATGTATTTGGTGTTTATCTACCTCCTTCCTTTGAAGGAGGAAGGGCCTCTCAAGGTTCCAGCAGATCTTTTATAAGGTCATATAATTAGCATTGGATCTTCTCAAATGAAAATTAAATTGTTGAGCTACATTTTGGTTCTATACAGTCACCTATCTACGCACTGATTACCCAAGAACCACCACTGGCCACTGTATGTAATTACCCAGACATATGGAATTCAGACTGGCTTCAGGGCTTAAAACTTTCAGCTTATGTAGTTGATATCTATTTTTTTATTTGTGAAACCTTGAATCTAACCTGTACTGGTGAGTTAACTTAATTAGTATGACGCTCTTTTTTATTTGGCTAACGTTTAAGATCAATATTACAATATCTGGACTAAAAAATTATTATACCCAAGTGAAGCAACACAAAATACAAAATGTACTTTAACATGTCTGGAATAGTAGTTAATAGCACTAATTTGTAATCTATATAAACTTAATTCCCTTATTAAATGCAATTTACAAAAAATGTACGAGCCTACAGAAAGTTTAGAACCCCTAGATATTTCATGACCTAGGATAAAGCAGAGGCTTAGGCTTTCCAGTCTGAGGAAACAATTATAAATAGAAAACAATTGTGCGGAGCTAGCAGTGACAGCTATCTCCGCCAAACTGTTCTCTATTGGCCGGCGATTCTGCTGCCGTCCAAAAAAAGAGAAAAAACCTCTCACGGGAGCTCCGGGAGTCTCCCGCTCCCGGCCACCAAGGAGAGAAACACTGCTCTTTTTTTTTCTTTATTCTGACACGGAGCCGTGTCAGAATAGAAAAAAAATTAAATTTGGCCATAGGAATGCATTGTTATATTCATATTGGCTTTTTTAATTTGCAATAGCCAATAGCAAACTAGCTATTGTACCCGCCCTCTGCTGCTGTCAATCAGTAGTGGTGGACCTGATGGAGAACTGCAGCAGAGGACGGGTGCAATGCTAGTTTGCTATTGCAAAATGAAATAAACAAATAGACAAATAGCCAATAGTAATGTAGCAATGCATTCCTATGGCCAAAAATATATATTTTAAACTGTTCTGACACGGCTCTGTGTCAGAATAAAAAAAAAAAAAGACACAGCTCTCCCTACATGGCCTAGTAATCAGAACCCCTGTAGAGCCCACCTATTCTAACCCCGGGCCGGCACGGTCTCGACTCCGATCTCCCCGAGGCCTGTGAGATCTTTGTCTCCTTGGCCTCTGGCTGTGGACTGGGGGTTCTAATCGCTCCGTCATGGGGGTCAGCCAGTCTTGTACCGGGACATGGTCGCATTCCAACAGGGAGAACAGCACAGGTAGCTGATCCGGCCTATGCAAAGCGAATGTACGGTTCCCCTTACGGACCAACAGGTGGAATGGATGGCCCCAGCGATAGGTTGCGCCAGCATCCTGCACACATCTGAGGACCGGTCGTAGCTGTTTCCGCATATAGAGCGTGTGGCTAGAGAGGTCAGGTAAGAAGGATATGGACGCACCATCAAAGTCCACCGTCTTCTTAACCCACGCCCGACGCATAATCTCTTCCTTCAACGTAAAGAAATGGATGCGACACAGCACATCTCTGGGTGCGCCATCTCTAGCATTAGCCGGGCCATACACCCTGTGTACTCGGTCTAATTCCACTGCATGGGTCGGCTCCCTGTCTAGTAGCATGTTCAATATGGCAGTCACTGTAGAGCGTAAGTCCGGACCCGTGGTGGCCTCAGGGATACCTCTAATGCGGACGTTGTTCCTGCGGCTTCTATTTTCACCATCATCCACCTTAAGACGGAGGGTAGCCATAGCTTGTAGATGGGTAGCCTGCATCAGCTCCATCGCCTGCAGGCGGGAGTCGAATGAGGCCCTGCTGGATTCCAGGGACGTCACTCTCACATCAACCCCCGTTACCTGTTGCCGTACCGCCGTCAGTTCCTGTTTCAGGGAGCCCTCCAGTCGTTCCACCATCATGGCCAGGTCTGCTCTGAGCGTCTCGAACATCCCCCTGAGCTCTTGTCCCGACACCGGAGAGTGGGCCGCCGGTGTGGGCGGGTGATGGGAGCCCTGCGAGACGTCCGGTCTCGTCAGCATGGGGCTGCAGGGCGGGGACTCACATGCCCGTTCATCCACAGAGGAGGCGGCGTCGTCTGCATCCTGAGACGGGGACATCGCAGGGCTGCTGCTGCGGGACGGAGACACACATGTGGGCGCCATCTTGGATCCGCCGGCACTCGGCCTCGGGTCTTGCTGAGTAAAGAACCGGCGGAAATCTTGTTTCGGCCCGGTTTTTGGGGTCCCCTTCCCTCTCTTCTTCTTTTTCGTCGACATAGCCCTGAAAAGGGCACTATGCTGACACGCTAGTCTGTAAAATCGGCCGCCGAGGTACGGAGCTCACACGCTGCACGTCCTCACAGATCCATGCCTTGGCCACGCCCCCAGGCTTCAGCTTTCTGCACGGCTCAGCCGAGCCGAGCCATATGCATTCGTCTCGACTGAGCCGCTCGGCCAAGTTCGGGAGCTGTACGGGCTATAGTGAATAGCCCGTACAGCAGCCCTTAGGTTCTACTGAACCGAAGGGATCCTGGGGCCGAAGTTAGCTGAAGGATCGACCGAAGCTACGGCTAGACCCTTCGGCTGCTTCATGAATAGACCCCATTGTGTAGCAATGACCCCATTAGCAAGACAATTAGGCTGGATATTTAAGGAATGATAAAAAATGTACATGTCAATGTAGGCACTCAAACAACATGGGCGTCTCTGTAACTGCACCTCTTTTTTAACCTCTAACAAACTTAAAGCTGAACTCCAGACAAGCAGCTAAATACACAGATGAAATACACTGATCAGCCATAACATTATGACCACTGAGAGATGGAGTGAAAAACACTGATTATCTTGTTACAATGGCACCTGTAAGTGGGTGGCATATATTAGGAAGAAGGGAAAGAAAACCAGTGAACTGGTGACAGGGTCCTAGGTGGCCAAGGCTCATTGATGTACCTGGGGAGCAAACGCTGGCCAGTGTAGTCCAATTCAATAAAAGAGCTACAGTAGCTCAAATTGCTGAAAAAGTTCATGCTGGTTCCAATTGAAAGGTGTCTGATCACACAGTGTATTGCAGTTTGTTGTGTATGGGGCTGCGAAGCCACAGACCAGTCAGGGTGCCAATGCTGAACTGTGTTCACCACCGAAAGTGCATACAATGGGCATGTGAGCATCAGAACTGGACCGCAATGGAAAAAGGTGGCCAGTGATAAATCACATTTTTTTTATATGGATGGCTGGGTGTGTCACTTACCTGCGGAAGAAATGGCACCAAGATGAACTATGGGAAGATGGCAAGCCAGCAGAAACAGTGTGATGCTTTAGCCATTCATGTGGCTTTTAGTTTGACATGTACCACCTTTGTAAACATTGTTGCTGATCATGTACATCCCTTCATGAAAACAGTATTCCCTGATGGCAGTGGTCCCTTTCAGCTGGACAATGTGCCCTGCCAGACTGCAAAAATGGTTCAAGAATGGTTTGGGGAACACAACAACAAGGTTTGGGGTGTTGACTTAGCCTCTAAATTCTTCTGATCTCAATCCAATCGATCATTTGTGGGATGTGCTGGAAAATCAAGTCCGATCCATGGAGGCCCCCACCTCACAACTCACAGGATCTTAAAGGATCTTAAACTTAAAGGATCTGCTACTAATGTTTTGGAGCCAGATACCACAGCATACCTTCAGAGGTCTAGTGGAATCCATGCCTTGATGGATCAGGGCTGTTTTGGTGGCAAAAAGGGGACCTAATTAATAATAGGTGGATGGTCATAATTTTATAGCTGAATGGTGTTTATATAAGAAAACACATTTACCTGCCGTTGCATTTGAATTTTCGTCCATCCAGTTCTCAGCCCTGTCTGGCGGGTTAAGAGATATGTTTTTTTTTTCTGAGCTGCAGTTCACTAACAATTACAGGTCCCCTCTCTGCCTCCAACCTCTGATTGGACAGTGAAGGAGAAGCAGCACACTGATGAGCTAAAATGTGATTGTACATGCAACAAGAGTCATAAGTATTTAACGTTCCTTTAATGCCGCTTTTGGGATTTCATCACTTCTCCCCAAGTATATTATCACTTCTTCCCAAGTATGAATAATAAAACATTCAAAAACAGAGCCCAGTAGGACACACTAGGATTATATAATTTATTCAGTGGAATACATATGACCTTTTTCCAGAAGATACAGGAACTGTATCTCCTGTACATAATAAAGCAGGACTTGCTGAATACCTTACTAGCATACACATGGGCTGATAGAGTAGGCAGGCACAGAATTAGGTTGTCAGTATGAATAGAGGAGAAATACAAATACAGTGCAATTGTGGAAGTGTTTGGGAAACAAATCTTAGCCTCTAACATATTCATTTATTTCATTTACAAATTGCCAAACTTCATAATACCTCAGAGTATGTAAGTATATCACAGCAGGGAAATGTAATACAGATACTATGGTGGCATTGTTTTATATGGATGCAATCAAAACATATTTTAGACACTTGCATTAGCAGCACTTTAAACCGCATTTAATTTTTTGGGTGAATACATAACTGTTTTTTTTTTCTTTCATTTGCCTAAAGTCTTGAATTGACAAAGCTGCCAGAGTAGGTTGGACTATTGGTGGCACACACAAAAATGACTGATATTTTGAAGTTTGGATTTGATATTTTGAAGGAACAATTATGACATGGTGAACCTGAAATGTTGGAATACAGAATCTGAAGGAGTTGAGAATCTACACTCCATAAAATTAAGATTCACTTCAATTATCTAATCATGTGAGAAGCAAATTCCTCTGTATTTATTTTATCTGCTATGATATTGAGGGTAATAGCAGTAAACATTCTCAACTTAAAGTGACATTAAACCCTCAGATTTTTTAACATAAACCAATACTGTAATGTGTGCCTTACTGTAATCCATGGTAGTTTCCCTTCTCTTTGCAGCTCTTCCTTTTAATTCCTCATATCTTCTCATGCTTGGGGAGAACTTCCCTTTGCAGCTGACTGCCTCTTCCTGTAGTGCTGGCTCAGGTTGTGAACCTGCACACAGACACCATGTATCCATTTCAGAGACAAGGCAGTCTGCTGCAAAACAGAAGTTCTGCAGAGCATGAGAAGAGATACGGATTTAAAAGGAAGAGCAGCAAAGAGAAGGGAAACTACCATGGATTACAGTAAGGCACACATTACAGTATTGGTTTATGTTACAAAATCTGAGGGTTTAATGTCACTTTAGGTAAATAAACCCCATTAGATCTGCTCATGCTCTCTAACATAATTTCTAGTGTAGGTTACAAAGTGATAGCAGGAATGTTGTAGGTTGCAATGGAAACAATACAAATTTTGGATTTGACATACTGGGGTTGATTTACTAACCTTATAAACACACCACAAACGTGTATACACCTCTGCAGTGTGTTCCCTCCCAGCATGATCTATGGGTGGAATCTAAACACCTTTGTAATGTGTACACACCCAGCAGGTGTGTTGTGCAAAGCTCTGAAGGAATTCCAAGGTGATGTTGTGTAAATTAGCTCTATGTTGTGTTGCTTGCGTTGATGAATGCAAGGAATGTAAATGCATGAGCTAACCATTTTTGTCTAAACTGTGAAGCAGCATTATATATGCATCATGTGCATGATTTTTCCATATATGGCATTAGTGGAAATATGCTTTTAGAGACTTTTTGGTTGATAAATACGTTTTGCTGTGTGAAAATCACACACACCTGGTGTGTGTGTGTGTGTTTAGGTTAGTAAATCACCCCCACTATCTCCATACTATTTGTATCCTGAACAAAATACGTGATGTACACCAATGTTTTTGGTGTTTTCTACATAATATAAATGTGTTCACGTTTTCAGCAATACAACTTACATTTAATGCAGAAAAATATCAAAGAGATGCCAAATTGGCATTGTACAAATAGGATTGAAGCATTTATCATGAAATAGGTCAACCATCAGATAAAATGATTCTGCACCATTGCAGTAACAACTGCAAATATGCTGTTTTGTTGTTCCAGACAAAAGAAAGAGAAGGCAATACAAAATAGTACCTTCCACTTACAAACTCCCATCCTTTCCAGGTATCAGCTTGATAAGCACAATAACTCTTTTACTTTCTTTTCCCATAGTACTGTGCCAGCTGATGCATCATTCATCGTTTCCAGCTGCTAAGTGGTTAAATATTTTCTGCTATACTCAGAAATGGCAATGCATTAGAAACTATTTGCTTAAAATAAGCTGATAAGCTGTAAGATTTAGGATAGTTTGTAACATCAGATGAATAATAATGTTAATACAGAAAATATATCTGCAGTTTCATGCACTGTATTTGGTGCAGTCCCTTTTGACTACTGTATCACCACAGGGATGTCTGACACATCTGTAATTGCATGTTTCTGAGTGCAATAACATCACATTCACAATACTTTTATTTTAAGGTGTATGTTTTTCACACATTAACAAGGCATACAATGATTTATATCAAGCTGATCTCTTTTACACATTTAAAAATAGCTGAAAAGGCTATACATTCTCTATGTATACTAGTCTCCCTTCTTTCACCTTAGGTGGCTGGACCATTTTTGTTGTTTTTCACCCCAAACCATATATGTTTCTGTAAATACGGGGCCCGTAGAATTAAAAGATGGTATCAATATTTCGCCGATCGTGTGCATATATGTGACAGCACTGCTGTGGGCTTTATGCCATGGCGCCACATATATGGTTATGCCCAGAGTTGCTGTTTTGTGCTGTAAGCATGTTCATTCAATCACGATCCCCCAGCAATGTGACTGAGTTGTCATAACAGCTCCCAGTTATTGTTTACATTGGGAGTCTGTAGGACGGGTACACCATCATATGAAAGTCAATCAATGTGATCATATGATCAGGAACGCAGGAAACCAGCATTAAGAACACCATAAAGGGTTATCAGAGGCTGCCTTGTGGTAATTCACAAACTGTGGTGCACTGAGTTGCAGTGCTATTCATTTTGAATGGCCATTCATTTTAAATGGTACTGCAAGTCACTGCACTGCATATTCTAAATTACCACAATGCGATAGTGGTATAGTACATGGGCTGCCTTAACGCATTGATGCACTTTAAAGATGTAAATGAGCCCGGCCTTGGAGCGTGTTGGTAGCCCATTCATAATGAATGGGCTTTCGCAACACAATGCAACCTAACTCGTGTGCAGTGAGGCACCACAACAGAGAGCAAAATTGTGTGTGTATAGGTTGTGATCCCTGATATCTCCCCTTTGTTCTTGAGAAAGAAAGTAAGAATACAGAGTCCTTGGTATCCTTCTTCCCATTACCCAGCACTGCCCTGAACTCAGAAGTGCTCACAAATGAGCACTTTCATTTAAGTTTTACTCATTCAGTTTAAATGTTTACTGATCTCCCACTTTTAACAATGAGCAAAAAAAAACCAGTGATAAGACCAGCAACAAGAGAGAGACGGCCTCATTGTTGGGACTGTAAACAATGCAACGGTGACTGGTTTACAGCTGCAGCAACAAGGTGAAATAGAGAAAGCTTTATGAATATATGCAGGCTGACTGGCAACTTTTAGCCCAGGGGGCAAGTACAACACAGAGGCCCATGGTGCGGCAACTTGGCCCCCCTCCCGCTCTGCCTCTTCCCCGCATTCTCCCCGCCCCTGTCTGCCACTTTTGCCATCCATGTAACAGTAGTGTGAATGTATTTATCGGTTTAGGAAATGTAAAGCACACTGGTAGTGGAGGGATGCCACGTCAGGGCTGTGCGCGTGCATGACTGCTGCAACCCTAGAAGTTCTGCCACTAACTCAGAAATACATTGTACAGCATTGCGGAATGGCATTGGCAATAGAGAACTACAATTCCAAGAAATACATTACACAACAATGCAGAATACCATCAGCTATAGCGGACTATAAATCACGGCAATAATGACTACCAACAGCTATAGAGAACTACAATCCCCAGCAATACATTATACAGCAATGCAGAACTGCATCAACTATAGAGAACTACAATTCCCAGCAATACCATTATACAGCAATGCAGAACAGCATCAACTATAGAGAACTACAAATCCCAGCAATACATTACACAGCAATGCAGAACAGCATCAACTATAGAGAACTACAATTCCCAGCAATACTATTATGCAGCAATGCAGAACTGCATCAACTATAGAGAACTACAAATCCCAGCAATACAGCATTACACAGCAATGCAGAACAGCATCAACTATAGAGAACTACAAATCCCAGCAATACATTACACGGTGCAATGCAGAATAATATGAAGCTGCATACTCTGTTGCTCTGGGTTCTCCGCCTGATGTCTAAATGGTCTCAGGTGGACTGTGCGGGCTCTCACCAGGGGTCCAGAGTTTCACAGGTGCGTGTGTGTGCAGCGGAGGCGGCTCTCATGTGGCCAATGCGGGCTCTCTGCTCCAAAACAAAAGGCTCCAGTGATGGCACTACTAGTTTGTATTGAGATTGTAGTCCATCACAGGAGCAAGCTTGGAGCAGTGGAAGTAAGAAAAAAAAATAGTGTGGTGTACAATATAGGGAAATGGAAAGTGTAAAATTAGGTCAAGGGGCCGTTCGCGGTGGCATCAGAGAGGCCCGGGGGGCAATTGCCACCCTGCCCCCCGGCCCAGTCCGCCCCTGAATATATGTGATTATGTGACTTGCCGGCCACTGCAGTTTTGTTAACATTACCAGCAAGCAGCTGTTGTGACATGGGGGGTCAATATTAATCTGTAAATAGATGTGGCCAGTGGCTTGTTATCCACCGATTACATCCATTCATAATTCCAAGAAGTCAAGGGCAATTTATGGCTTTACGTTTTTGGTCGCTGCAAAAATCATAAACCTGATGCCCTGAAAACTGCAATGGATGTAAGGATTACTGAGCTGACCTACTGCAAGCTGTTGGGTTCCAATGTAATCTTTATGCCATGGCAGCAAAAGGGTTAGAGCCTAGCTCCAGTCAAACCTTTTTTCTATGGATAGAGCAGGGAATATTAAAAAGCTCTGGGCTTTTTTGCCATCTATGTCCCTCTTTCTGAAATTTCTGCTCATTTCCTGTCAGAGCAAGAAGAGATTGGCGATATCTCCAACAAATACAAAAACAAATTTTTAGTACAATGGGGAAAGAACTTTTGAAAATGTTTTTATTGCTATTGCATAACAGGTGCTGCGCTATAGATGACACACTGGCAATGGCCCAACCTAAGACATTATCTAATAAGAAACTAAAAAATGTATGCACCAACCAAAATTTATTATAGTATCAAAGCTTATTTTAACTCAAAATGTCCTCTAGCCTATACAACCATGAATAAATTGCTATTACATTTTCATCTCTAATATCTGTTATA
>NW_017309892.1:12455-20763 GCF_000935625.1 Nanorana parkeri | reverse complement strand
TTTTTTTCATCAGTGCTGCTTCCAGGTGTGGAGACCCATGATCCAGTGCTGCAGTCTGTGCTCTCGCCAACAGGTCTCCTATTTATGATGTCATCACTCTGTGCAGTCTTCTGGAGCCTAAGAGATCCCTGCCACTAGACAGGAAGTGCCCCTGTCACCTAGGAAGCAATGTATACAATATTGCACATAAACAGAGAAACTGGCACTTCAAAAGTCAGTATGAACTCTTTATTCCTTCAATCGACATCCAGCAAACATTTCAGACCAACATCTTTAACACATTTCATGCAAATGTGCACTTAATCATAGAGCTCAGATTTGTTGTTTTATAAAATCAACAAATCTATCCATGCTATTTATGATATCTTTGTAGAATAAGCAATATTTTATCTATTTTCAAATTGTTTTTGCTTTATTACATGACATACCAAAGGCATGCAGGTATATACAAGACCATTATTTTTAACTTCTTTTAGGAGGAATGAAGCATTGTTTCAATAAGCTACAAGGGCAATAACGAATTTGGCCAAGACTGTACATTGGAATGATGCATTACACCTAGCTTCCTAAAGACCATTAATAGTTTGAGTTTTTAAAGAACAGCACTATACCAAAATTATGTAGTAACAGTATTGCAGACATAATTTTCCCCCACATAAAATTCAACATGGGATTTTTACTAGACACTGGGAAAGTATAATGATGAGGAAAGTGTTACATATTTTTCTACTTAATTTATTATGAGGATAGGTCTCTGACAGTGAAGATAAATAACCCAGACTCATAAGCATCCTCCATGTGTTTATCATTAAATCACAAATCAAATCATAGCACTTCCTTTAAATACTCCCGCAGCAGAGAGGTGCACCTTTTAAAATTATAGGCCCATGAATCTGACATAATATTACATGATGTCAAATAAAACCGTCTACTTGGTGATTTGTATTGCAGGGGTTACCAGCATCCACAAAGTACAAATTTAATAAAATGCTAACTTACATCCTCTTTCGATTTCAGGTCTGGTATAACACACTATTCCCACTTGTCTCTTTCCAAAGACGTAAGAAACCAGCAAATCTGAAGGGTTTTTTTCTTTCTTTCTTTCTTGTAAGCAGTAACAGAACTACTGTATTAGATGGATAATATCAAAGTTCCAGTTTTATTCTCTGTTCATTTCTCATTTACAGAAAAAGAGTTTGATGTCAAAGTCAATCAGGATTACAAACCTATGTAGCCCTATGTAGCATATTGATGGATACTAGAAACCTTTAAGAACTTCTTGCTAACTTACATACTCTTAGATCACTTTTTAACATAATTCAAAATATTAGCACTTCTGACCTATGCCTTTGGCCACATAGAACCCCTCCCTTACTGTACGAATCTCACTGGAAGTTGAATCAGCATAGACCTGGTGTTTAAAAAAGGGTCTTATTTTCCTGGCTCCCTTAAAGTAGATGTAAATAACTACTAACTGAATGACATTGAGTTTGTTAACTAAATTAACTAATTCACTAAAAGGGGAATTTATTAAAACTGGAGCCCGATGAATTTAATTCCAGAGAATCTAATTCATTCGTGGATCAGGAGGCTCTGTGAATACCTCTCCCCCAGCTTGTTAGGACTCACATCAATCCGCGGGATTCAGTTCCAAATCCGAGGAAACATCCAGGGAATATTTCCACAAGTGCGGCCGCACAATGGGATGGATTACGGTGGAATCCCCACGGCGGTGTGTCCGGGGCACGGTGAGATTTGAAAGCTGCGTACAATCACACTGACAAAAGCCCGCTCACTTCCCTCGGTCTCAGCTGCGTTCAAACAAACTCTGCTGCTGCTGTATTCAGGCAGTGTCCAGACCGGCTTTGCTCCGTCCCTTAGACTTGGAAGCAGTAAAAGTTCTCGTTCTCACCCGACCATGTAAGAGGTCAATGGCGGGTATCCTGGGAAGCTTCAGCACACGCTGCCTTGACACGTTTCCCCTCAACAACCGGGGATTGATGTGAGTCCTAACAAGCTGGGGGAGAGGCATTCACAGAGCCTCCTGATCCACGAATGAATTAGATTCTCTGGAATTAAATTGTTATACACGGATACATTTCGTTGGAAAAAATTACATTCATGCATCATTGTGGGATCTAATCAGGACTGTCCCCCCTCTTGAGCCACACATAATGTGAGTACAGCTCCGATATTTTGTTTATATTTTTGATATACAGCCATCGTGTCTGCACCAGAGACTTCCTGCCACTTAGGAGACCCGCAGATTGAACACCCGTATTATTGCACCAGGGTGAACCTAGGGAAGCTATTTTAATTGTTTTTGGATGTTTTGTTATAGGTGTTCTTACATGTAATTGTCTATCATTAAACTTTGCTATTTAATATTATATATGTTATCTGTTTACTAGACCAACTCCACTTAAGGGATTTCTATTTCTAGGGGACAATCATTTTTTGAAGGGACCTGATTTTTACCCTGCTGTAATTTCACATTCACTTAGAGGTCTACCTCTATCGCCCCGCCACCCCCCATCATCCACCCTGTGAAAGAACAGTGAAAGGAGAAGCATTAAACTAATAAGCTTATTTTTATGTCACTTTGATCTCTCCACTGCAACATACCTGATTGGCTTCTTGTACTACTTCTCCCTTGCACAGGCTGAGCTCAGCTGTGCAGGGACTGTGAGAGACTGATGGTCATATTGAATTACTTACTTGCATTTAAAAAAAAAAAAAATATATATATATATATATGTTCATGAACCCAAAGTTGCATTAATTTGCGTCTTTTATTTCTGCCTGGAGTTCTGCTTTAGTATGAAATACAAACAGTGTGGTTATTCATGAGCAGTTGTAATGTGTTGCCTCAAGAGTTAAGTCAATTCTCAGCAATGTCTCTTATTTTCTGGTAGTCACAATGTTATAAAGTAATGCACTTTTTCTCCAACCACCTCCTGTAGGTCAAGGTCAGAAATAGCATAGTGCTGCAGAATACCCAGTATCTAAGAGGGCAGAGGTGTTAATGTAGAATCTCTGAGGAAGAAGACAATCAACTGATTTGTAAACTGAGTTGTGGAATAGCTGAAAATAAGATTGCTTCCATGACATAAAATTGGATACAAATAACTGTTCACTATGGATGAGCTTTGGGTTTGAGTTGACCATGAATTCAACCCAAATTAAAATCTTTGCAGTTGGAAACAAGGTAGACTAGTGCAATCGTTCACCACCATTGCAAACGATTACCAATCATGCATTTCCTGGCCTTTGAACTGTGGTCAGGTGGCTTAAAATGTCCAATAATGGGATTTTTCTCATGTGCCAGTCCGCTCCCTATAAAAATAAGGTTTCCCAACAGCCTTTTGTTAGTGTGTGGAGAGTTGGAGTAGATAGGGACAGCTGGCAGAGTGTTTTTAAGGAGAGATAGTTACTGCTATACATTGCTATACAGTGCTATATATATTGCTGTATTGTACTACATTACAGTGAATGTACTGCAGCATTCTAATGCCTGTACACATGATGATCAAGGTTAATGGTTTAATATAGTCCTCACTCTTGCCAGCTCATGTGGTCACTTCTGTCCCCTTTCCTCTTCTGTGCTCTCCCCACCATGTAATTGTCCTCCCTTCTCATTCTATCTACATGCCTCCCCCGACTTTCTGACCAGCTAAACTGTAGTTGGCATGGAAACTCTGTTTTAGCATTTATATGAAGGATGCCTAACTCAGTAAAACACACTGAAAGCACAATTAACCCCTTACTTTCTAAATTGTAGCTACTGATGTTTCCCATATTTGCTACAGAAATCCCCCCACAAATGATAACTCTAGTCATACTTTTATACCATGGCAACGATGAGATGATTCATGCACATTTTTGCTCAGGACAAATTTCCTGTTAGTGACAATGCTGAAACATGTCTTTGCAATGTGCTTCAGCATGGCCACTTCTAGTGTGTGGGGCCACATGTGTGGGTCAGGATGACAATACAGGAACTAAATTGGGAGACAGGGACAGAGGCAGGACCACAATGTATTATTTTAGTAAAAGCTGTGTATTTAAAAATAATAAAAACCACCTTTCAATTACATTGACATTTAAAATTTATATGAGATTTTTGCAAATGGGTTTAAAGCTAATTTATGTTGTTTTTCACAGGTTACTGAATATTTATGGTAATACTGTAGTTGTAGCTCTGCAGTCAGGGTTAACTACATAAATGATTTTCACTTGCTTTTTGTTTCCTAGATAAATGGTGAATTTCTCTAGGCATTGTTTATGTATTACTTTCCCCAAAGTCATTTTACTTTATCTTTGTTCAGTATAAAGTGTCTGTAAACTCTTATACTCTCTCTTGGTATATGGCAGCTGTCACTAAATGGTGGTCCAAGCATGGAGCAAGTGGTGGTTCTGTGCAGACCGTGATCTCCGACCTGTGCTGGATTATGGCGGCCTGACAGTTGAAGCATGAAGCGCTCTCAGCGCTTAATGCTTTAGCTGTAGAAGCCAGCTAAAGTGCCATTCCTGTTCTTGATATGTATTGGAGGGCAGGAAAGACATCCAGATGTCTCAATAAAGAGAACTTATCACCTCCAAATGCTGTCACAGCTAGCCCGTTTGTGATGGCAAAAGTTAAGTGAAAATCTTTTTTTAATTAAACTTCGACAAACTTCGATTCAGATCTAGTCTCAATGAAAATTTTATTCACCGGACCTCCTTGAATTTTAATTCACTACCTCTGGTATATAGGTTGGGCACACAACCCACGAGCACCACATCCATACAATTTGTAAAAAGAAATTGCAAAAATACATTTTTTTATCTAATTTATGCAAATTAGTGACTGCAATACTTCTCCTTTGCGCTCCATGGTCCAAGTTGGTGGGCAGGACAACACCACAGCATGTTACGTGCTTCTATCAGGCAATCCCACAAAAACATTGCTGCTGTGCACTATCATGACAGCAAGTGTTAAGGTGGCCATACACATTACAACCCTCGCAAGACTTTTGTCTTGCGAGGGTTGTAAAGTACTTTAAAAAACGTACGATCTGCCCATCTTGGACAGGCAGATCGTACTTGCGATCATTGCAAGCCCGCCCCCCTTAGGGGCGGGCTTGCGATGACTGCAATGAGGGGCGGGCTTCCAATGACTGCAAACGGGCAGTGTGGGCGTGCGCCCCCCGGCCCGTTCGGCAGTTGTCGCACAAACAGGCCACTAACTCACCGAGAATCGTACGATTCCCGGCGGGTTTTCCAGCCTGCTTGTTTGATGGATGACGTGCGAACGTACAGTAGAAATGGTTGCACGCCTTCCATACACTGCACGCTTACCGTACGATCGTGGGATTTCCCGGGATTCTCGTACGAGAATCGTGCAGTGTATGGGCACCTTATCCCACTATCAATAACACAGTTAGAATTGCCCTATCAGGTATTCCTAACAATAATGTAGGCTAAAAAGAGAAAGAACAGAATAGGCTGTCTGTTGTTTCATAGAAAGAATTGGAGCATGTGGTGGCACCGCTGCACAGGCTAGATTAGCCTGCAAATTGTTGCCACCTGAAACAGAGAAGTGAAATTAACTGGCAGGATCAACAGGTCTTTTATCCTTACTAAACTGCTATAGAAAAAAAAATGCACACATACAAATTTAATAGGAAACCTTTCATGCATAGATTTTGGGACTCTAGCATTCATCCAAAACATATTGGGGTCTATTCACAAAGCTGCCGAGGGCAGCCGAGTGAATGACCGATCAGAAGTGAAGTGAGCCGAACACTGTTCGGCTATTCACTTCAGGCTGGTACGGCTGATTTCAGCCGTATATCGGCTGAAATCAGCCGTACATCGGCTTGCTTCGTGTGGCTTCGAAACAGCCGAACATGCTCAGCATGTTCGGCTGATCCGAAGTGCAGAAGGAGTTCGACTCAGCCGATCCAACATCTGGATCGGCTGAGCCGAACCTCCGGCAGGCTTCACACTGCTGTTCGGGCTATTCTGAAAGATCCCGAACAGCAGTGAGAGAATAGCCGAATGCCGCCGAGCGGCATTTGGCTCGGCTGTTCTGCTCGGTCCCTCAGAGGCACCGAGCAGAACAGAAAAAGAGTGAAAAAAGTAGAAAAAAGTAAATAGAAAACGATTGTGCAGAGCTAGCAGTGACAGCTAGCTCCGCCCAATAGTTTCCTATTGTCCGGCGGCTCTGCTGCTGTAAAAAAAAAAAAAGTTAAAAAAATGTAAAAACTCTCCCTGGGGCCCCGGGAGCCCCCCGCTCCCGGCCGCCAAGGAGAGAAACACAGCTGTGTCTTTTTTTCTTCATTCTGGCACGAGCGATGTCAGAATAGAGGAAAAAAAAAATTCCCATTCAAAAGCATTGAGAGTTTACTATTGGCTATTTCAATTTGCAATAGCCAATAGTAAACTAGCATTGTTCCCGCCCTCTGCTGGTGGACCTGGTGGGGAACTGCAAAAGAGGGCGGGTACAATGCTAGTTTACTATTGGCTATTGCAATAGAAATAGCCAATAGTAATGTCCCAATGCTTTTGAATGGGACTTTTTTTTTTTTTTTTTATTCTGACATCGCTCCGTGTCAGAATAAAGAAAAAAGACACAGCGGGGTTTTTCTCCTTGGCGGCCGGGAGCAGGAGACTCCCGGGGCGCCAGGGAGAGTCAGATGCTTGGAGATCAGTGTCCCTGGTTAGCAACCAGGGACGCTGATCTCTCTGAAAGTGGCCGGAGCCAGCCGTAAGATCACGGCTGGCTCCGCCCAGCTGTCAGAAGCAGGCTGTCGGCCGGCCAATGGCCGGCCGCTCGGCCAGCTTCGTCTTTCAGCACGGCTCAGCGCTCGACTGAGCCGCTCGGCCGTGATCGGGAGCTGTACGGGCTATTGTGAATAGCCGTACAGCACCCCCTCGGTTCTCCTGAACCGAAGGGGCCCTGGTGCCGAAGCTAGCCGAAGGATCGGCCGAAGCTACGGCCAGATCCTTCGGCAGCTTTGTGAATAGACCTCATTGTGTGCTTTGAGTTCTGATAAATTCTAGAAAAAAGGTAAATCTTTCAGGGTACTGTTTTAGTCCAGTTAAACATATCCAGATGACCACTGGAAGATAGCAAATTCTCACTTCTTGAGTTCAGGTCCAGTTTAAAACAGTTTTGGTAATGGATTGGTGAGCAGAATGTGGTTTTTAAATATCACTCATTCAGTTTGGTTCACAAATATGTATACATGTTATAAGCTACATTATAAATCTGTATTTGTATGCATGCACCTACTTTACATGACTTAAAGAAACTGAAGACTATAGTAGCACCTGAATAACAAAATACGTGCCTGCCTCTACGGCAAAAGCACAAGAGCTAAAGTAATTATCTCGGCAAGAAGATCATAAATTATTGTCAAAGTAAGCATTTTTGCTTCATATGAAGAAGACCCTTTATAAATGATCATTAGCAAGGCAGACATTGTAATTAACATAGCTCAGCATGTAGCTATTCTGCTTAGACTTACATCTTTAATTAGGCTTCTTTTACTTTCACTGTGTGGCTCAATGTATTACATCAAATTAGCAAACTCATAAAATGTTACACACTATCAGTTGATGGTACCTTGCCTCTTCATTATTACCATTTTACACTGTTCAAGCAGGTATATTTAATATATGCAAAATGACACCTAACCCAGCCAATATGCTGCGTAAATGCTAACTGCCTTCTCGCTGTTAGATATACTAAGGGGTCTATTCACGAAGCTGCCGAAGGATCTGGCCATAGCTTCGGCCGATCCTTCGGCTAGCTTCGGCCCCAGGACCCCTTCGGTTCAGTATTGCAAAGTGAAATAGCCAATAGTAATGTCCCAATGCTTTTCAATGGGAACATTTTTTTTTTTTTTTTTTCCATTCTGACATCGATCGTGTCAGAATAAAGAAAAAAAAAGACACAGCAGGGTTTCTCTCCTGGGCGGCCAGGAGCGGGAGGCTCCCAGAGCGCCCGGAAGAGTTTTCTTTCTTTTCTTTTTTTTACAGCAGCAGAGCCGCTGGACAATAGGAAACTATTGGGCGGAGCTAGCTGTCACTGCTAGCTCCGCACAATCGTTTTCTATTTACTTTTTTAAACTTTTTTCACTCTTTTTCTGTTCACTCAGCGGCATTCGGCTATTCGCTCACTGCTGTTCGGCATCTTTAATAATAGCCCGAACAGCAGTGAGAAGCCTGCCGGAGGTTCGGCTCAGCCGATCCAGATGTTGGATCGGCTGGGTCGAACTCCTTCTGCACTTCGGGTTGGCCGAACATGCTGAGCAAGTTC
>NW_017309892.1:0-10582 GCF_000935625.1 Nanorana parkeri | reverse complement strand
CTATTCTGACATCGATCGTGTCAGAATAAAGAAAAAAAGACACAGCAGTGTTTCTCTCCTGGGCGGCCAGGAGCGGGAGGCTCCCAGAGCGCCCGGAAGAGTTTTCTTTCTTTTCTTTTTTTTACAGCAGCAGAGCCGCTGGACAATAGGAAACTATTGGGCGGAGCTAGCTGTCACTGCTAGCTCCGCACAATCGTTTTCTATTTACTTTTTTAAACTTTTTTCACTCTTTTTCTGTTCACTCAGCGGCATTCGGCTATTCGCTCACTGCTGTTCGGCATCTTTAATAATAGCCCGAACAGCAGTGAGAAGCCTGCCGGAGGTTCGGCTCAGCCGATCCAGATGTTGGATCGGCTGGGTCGAACTCCTTCTGCACTTCGGGTTGGCCGAACATGCTGAGCAAGTTCAGCCGACCCGAAGCCACGCGAAGCAAGCCGATGTACGGCTAATTTCAGCCAATGTACGGCTGAAATTAGCCGTGCCAGCCTGAAGTGAATAGCCGAACAGTGTTCGGCTCACTTCACTTCAGATCGGTCTTTCACTCGGCTGCCTACGGCAGCTTAGTGAATATACCCCTAAGAAACTGAGCAACTGTATGGAGAAGGTATATCATGACATTTGCTACGGGCCATATACAAGGCTTTTGAACTGAAAGCCGCCAATGAATAAGGATACCAAGAGCTCAGCATAACATTATCACATTTATTTAATATTACCAAGGCTTTGGGGCTTAAAAGATTATGTCCTTTCTATTTCTAACACTCACAGGGCTATTTACTAAGCTTGCCGGAGGCAGCCGAGTGAATAACTGAGCCATAGTGAAGTGAGCCGAACAACATTCGGCTATTCACTACGGCTTCACTGCGGCTGATTTCAGTTGTACATGCTCTGAATGTTCGGCCGAAGTGCAGAAGGACTTTGACTCAGCCGATCCAACATCTGGCTGAGCAGCATTCAGCTTGGCTACTCTAATCGGTACCTCAGTGGTACCGAGCAGAATAGTAAATAGTGAAAGATGTTGAAAAAAAAATTTCTAAAATGTAAATAAATAATACATTTTAAAAAATAATTTTAAAAAAACAAT
This sequence comes from Nanorana parkeri, assembly GCF_000935625.1. Taxonomy (NCBI): domain Eukaryota; kingdom Metazoa; phylum Chordata; class Amphibia; order Anura; family Dicroglossidae; genus Nanorana; species Nanorana parkeri. The sequence continues at coordinate 9,498 of NW_017309892.1, read as the reverse complement.
TGGGCGGAGTTAGCAGTGACAACTGGCTCCGCCGAACTGTTTCCCATTGGCCCGTACCTGCTAGAGTCTTCTAGCAGGTCCCGGTCAATGAATAACAACTGGGGGGTGTTGGATGTGACATCACGGCCGGCTACGCCCAGTTGTTATTGTTTAATGACAGATCAGCACCCCCAGGTCATTTGGGGATGCTGATCTGTCATTAGAACTGGGCGGAGCCAGCCGTGAGATCGAGGCTGGCTCCGCTCAGCTGTCACTTACGACGTGTATGGCCGTCCTTTGGCCGCCTTCGGAAGCTGTACGGGCTATAGTGAATACATAGCCGAAGGATCAGCCGAAGCTATGACTGGATCCTTCAGCAGCTTTGTGAATAGACCCCTCAATGTCCATAGATTATTGTACATGCCCACTCTTGTGTGTATCTTAAATTTTTTCACACCAACGTTCATACTTTTAGGCCTCATTCACACACAACGCAAGAGCAAAATTGTATATTGCGTGTATATATGCGTGCATACGTGTGAATGTATATGCATATACGCGCGTTTGTTAGTATATGCGTGCACTATATGCAATCCCAGAATGCATCATTCGTAATAGAAATGTTAATGAACTGTATGCGCGTACGTGCGTATACGCGCGTATGTACGCAAAATACGCAGAAATAAGCTGCCCGGACGCATCTCGGTTCCATTTTGTTTCTACGCATTTTTACGCTACGCAAATATACGCAGCCATACACAGCTATGTGTATGGAGCCATTTATTTGCATATGCTGCATATGATACAATATGCGCGTATATGCTCGACAATTTTCAATGAGGCCGTAAAGATACTGTATATTGTACCCATTACAATACAATGTTGTAGGCTTTAAATAAGCAATCTATGAAGCTACTTACCCTATGGATGTTAAGCTGATGTAATCTTTAAGTCATTCTTTATCTACAGTATATATAAATAAGTGAAAGACAACACAGATCAATGACACAAAGATCATCCCAATCCAATTCACTTTTTGTCTTTTCTTGTATATCCTAAATAGATAAAACAGAATTCACAGCCCATTAGTGGAAATAGCAGCCCGAATATTTAGGGCACTGGAGAGACCTTTAAAGTGAAATTAAAGGATAATCCCCCACACCCCAATGTTAGTGTAAGGACTTACTATGCCAGGTCCGTACGACGTACTGAGCTGGCCAGCTGGAAGCACTTTTGTAGCTCCGTACGACGTACGTCCTTGGCAGCGAAGGGGTTAAATGACACCTCTTGATCCGATCATCTTCTTTACTGTAGTTTTCAGCTGTCCCTCCAGCGCTGGTGCCGGTCTCTGATCCAGCACTGACTCCTCTTTGCTAGCTGGCACTTCCTGTCCCACGGAGTCCATGCGGGTGCACGCTGCTCCACAGACGCTCCATAGACTTACCTTGTGTCTCTCCTTGTCTCCTGGCCGAAGATCTGAACTGCACCCGCCCCAAGATCTTTTCTATTCTGACTCTTCAGATGTTCGGATGGGAGCACGTGGCGAAGACACAGGTAAGTTTTAACCTGTTTAAAAAGTTTTTTTTTAATGTTTTTGCATCTATCTACTACTTGCTAGCAGTAGATAGATGCAAAAAACACTGAGGGTTTAATAACCCTTCAATGTATGCATAAGGCAGCTCACTAGTAATTATATCCTTTTTTATGTGTATATATTAGTAAAGTGGAGTTTTTCTTTAAGATGGTGATTAAAAAGCCAGAAATCCCTACAATTTTGCCAATAATACTGTTGCTCAGAGCTGTGTTTGTACTGCTTCCTATCAAATACTTATGAAGGGCAAATAGTATTCATGATATCATTAAATAAATCAAGAAATCGCATAAGAACAAATTCATGAAATATGAACCTTCTCTGTAAATTCCAGCATTAATAGAAAACCTGCGCCGTTTTTAAAGTTTATCATATTAAACGCAATGGCAATTAACGTCAAAGTAAACGTGTCACTTGAAGTCAGTATACAACCAATTAAACTATAATCAGCTAAAGATTGGTGCTTGGTAATATTAATTGCTCAGGTAATAAAAAACTCATCAGCTTTTAGGATTTCTGCCTTTCTATGCAGTTACTTCAAGAGAAGTAATTAGCCGCAGACACAATATATTTATTCTAGTCATTTGGTTCTATATTGTGTTTGTTCAAGTGGATCTGTGGAAACTACGCACTGTTCACTACACAAATAGGCTAAAACAAACACCTGGCTAATACATATAAATGGCACTGATATTTTATTTATTTAAAGTTATTTTATTCAACATGTAATTTTATCTTGTTATATCATTCTGTCCATCTTTCCTGCCTGTTTGTTATAAAATAGATGTTTCTGTGTTAGCTGAAGACATATCACCACATTTTCTGCATTTTAACTTCCTCACACTCGACTGCACAAAATGCTGTAAACATGACCATTTTTACGACTAATGTCTTCTAAGCTATAATTCATTTTATGGCCCATTAAACTGAATGAGCTGTGCTGTGCTTTATAATGTTTTAAGATCTACTGAGCTTTAGAAAGCCAAGTAAATACAAAGGTTATATATCCATATAATTTGCACTGTAGAATTTTCTATGTGAAAGGGTTTATGTTTGAAAGGCAGCAATAAGTAAAAATGTGGCACCTTTTGACAGCGCCTCCATATTGACACTATAGAAAGCAAGTAAAGCAAGTATCACACTATGATTTTTTTTTCCTTGCAGTAACTTTAAAATAGTAAATAATACATTTATATGTTTGGGTAATATGGATGTATATATATTTTTTATTATACTAATAATAGGGTGCACTGCATACAGCACAATCCATCTAGTCCACACAAGTTATATATGCATGAAGAAGGCTCCAATCTTCACTGCTGCAGATTTTAAGAAAACAAGATGGGATGCAATACCAAAGTATTTGTTGCAATTAAAATGTATTCATTCTCCCATTTTCAAAAAGTTTTTCAAGCACAATATTGTGAGTAGACAACAGTTTGGTGATTCTAACTTTGCTCTGACGGTGGAAATCCACTTGTTCACACCAGGTCCAGGTCCGAACCAAAAACGCATGCCAGTGTATTCCTATGGTATTTCTGGGCCAGTGCAGTCTGTTCTGGTCTGGAGAAAAAATACTGCATGTCTCATTTTCTCTGGTCCGGAACACACTAGAACACGCCCAGTTTTAGTGGAGCTGTGCCCATAGTTGTATGATCCCAAACATCCACAGTACAAGAATAATACTAGAAAAATTGACAAATGGAGATCCATAGCAGCCAAACTATTTCCTTACTTCCATATGATGACAAGTGGCCCAAAGCAGGATTGCGTGAGGAAATGATTTCTATAGATTACAGTAATCTCCCCAATTATCAGGCATTCAAGCAAATGACACTCTCAAGCAACCAGCAAAACAAAACGAGGACATGATATGTCCTTGATTTCTTTTTTTTGTGCTGGTGGCTTGATGCACATTAGAAAATTGACGGTTGCTTTGTGCACACTAAAAAAATGTATTAGCAACTAGTGGCGAGGGTTTCAATAGTTAGCCTACTATTGTAATTTGAGAGGCTAGAGGAGAGGAATGGCTCGGGGAGCAGAAGAAAGCAGACGTATGTGCATTTTGGGATCCTGTCCTTTTTGAGGCCCATTGTGGAGTTGCTGCAGTAAGTTGGCCTAGTAAGGTAGCATGAAATCGATTACCTTTGGTTTTGGTTTTTGCTAACTTTACCTTTCTTTTACGATCATCAGGACTGTTAGTAATTGGGATGAACCCCTGGGCCAAAGAACAGCAGTGGCAACTCCAGCGGCGGGGCTGACACAGAGGAGAAGGAAGAGCAACAGCAAGAGCAGCAGCAGCCACCTGAGGAGGAAGCTGTGACGTCAACGTGGCCGCCGGAGATCCTGCTAGCTGTGTTCATGCCAATATCTATGCGCTCTGTATTTGTCTTCCCAACGTGAATGCATTCTTCTTATTTCTTTTACTAAATATTCGTGGTTCCACTATGGAGGATTGTTTTATTTTATTTTGAGAGCCATGCAGCCCTGCATTGGAAGAGTGCCTGAGAATAAGAAGAAACCAGCAGAGGGAGAGTTCTGGGGAAAGCTGATGGTTGCATAAGACCTCTGTATGACCTTTGGTGTAGACATGTGCACCAGCAAAAAATTTGTTTAGTTTAGTTTTGAAAAAAAAAAAAAATTTGTTTAGTTTTGTTTCGTTTTTAGGGTCCGAAATTAAATTAGTTTCGGACGAAATTCGTTAGCGGTAGTCCTGCCGAAATTCGTTTATTGAAAAAAAAAAATGTTACTCTCCCATGCCTGCATTTGAACCAAGGACCTTCACAATGGCAAGCCTGTGCTTTAACCACTACACTATAGCCTCTGTACTTTTACCAGAGAAGCATTTGATATATATGAATGCAATATGTAGCATTTGACAGGTGAGAATGTCAAATGGGCGGAGCGAGCCGTGACGTCATGTCTCGCTACGCCCATCTGTTGACTTTCAAACTGAATGTCATTTTTGTTAGTTTTCGTCAGATTCGGGTGGTCGTCTGCGGCGGGACTTTTTTTATTTCGGCGGGTCGGCGGGGGTGCTGCATCCTGATCCTGACTATGGATTAAATGGATGGAGCCATTTTTTTTTAATTTTTTTATTAAAGGAATAGTCAAAAATTTCCCCGGTCTTCAAGTGGTTAAAGATTACCTACCTCCCGGCCAGCCGCTGTGTATACAGGGCCTGCCGGGAGATTCTTGGATGTAACTGGGCGGCGCGCGCGAGTGGGAAATCCCCGCTATTGTTCCCCCCCAATTTTTTTAAAGTTACACAAAAAAGAATTAAAAAAACTATTTTTTTTTTAAAGTCCCCCACCCCTACATACACACATGTAAATATGCGTCAGGTGCGCATACCTGCGAAAACTAAGATTGCACCCATTACGCCGCACATGTTACATATCGCCGCGAACGTCGGAATGAGAGCAATAGTTCTAGGGCCATCAATCACTGATAACACTAAACTGATGAGCGGTAAAAGCTTTTAAAGCGTCGCCAATTTTGGGTATGCTAGTTTTTTGCGTCCTGAACCGAAGGGGTCCCGGTGCCGAAGCTAGCCGAAGGATCGGCCGAAGCTACGGCCAGATCCTTCGGCAGCTTTGTGAATAGACCCCTTAGTCATTTAGGTCAATAGGAGAATGCCAATTGAAAAGCAAAGAAAAAAAAATCTTTATCCATTACTCTCCCATGCCTGGACTTGAACCAGCAACCTTGACAATGGGAATCCTGTGCTCTAACCTCTACACGATTGCTCCCGTACTTTAACCATAGAAATGTTGTAGAAGGTAAATGTTGTAATTTTTTTATTTTTCCTAATGTCGTTTTGCTGCAACGAAATTCGTACAATAACGTATTTCGGGAAATCGGGAATTTCGGATTCCTTTGCATTCGTCTTAGCTTTAATTCGGAATTCGGATGCATCCGAATCTCCAAATTTCCGAAAAATCGTCCAAAACGAATTTCGGTACGAACCGAATCGCACATGTCTACTTTGGTGTGTAAACCTAGTTTCATCCTAAAAGGCCAGGGCCCTCCTCTGCGCTTCCTAGATTTAAAACGCCCTCTCCAGCTCCAAGGCCACCACAAAAGACCAGCCAAAGGCATCTATGGAGGAAATGCTAGAGGCAGTACGGTCCTTTATGAACAACTGGAAAGCCATCCTCAAAATATGGCCATGGCCTTAGTCCCCTCCTTGAACAGATTCCAAAGGAACATTTGGCCACATGCCTAGTGGATGTGGTCACTGTAATTAAAGGCTATCAGCTGCGGGTTCCTCCAGTCATTTTGGAGGAAAGAAAAAAACACTGCAACCGCCACCGCCACCACCATCAATGCCATCAACAGCTTGCAAGCATCTCCCACTGCCACCTCCCCTCCACAACCACAACAGCAACCAGGCTATTATAGTCTTTTGCAGTGCTTGGAGCGAACACCAGTGCGTATGGAGTATGTGCACCACCCCGCCCAGAAGCACACAGGCCAATGGAGAGAAGGGCTTACCTCCTGTTGAGGAGCCAGGTCCATCATCTGTGCCTCATAGATTTCCAAGGCCCTCTCCAGTTCCAAGGCCACACACAGGGGAGAATGCATCTAGCTCTTATTATTACAATTTGTGAGTTTACTGTTTGTTGTTTTTTACATTTTATATTTCATTTCACCAGACAGGGTACAATGGAGCTATGCACTAACACTATAGAGCTAAGAGGGTTAAAGAAAAGACATGACTAAAATACATTTTCAACTCTTGTGGCGTTACAGAAAGCCAATAACTATAACACATGTTATATTTGCATACACCATACAGTGAATGAAAAAAACTTGTCCAAGTGAGCATGCAAGTCCTCGAATAAACTTCAAAACTGACTTTTGGATTCCCTTAGCCTCAAGAGTTGGTGTAACCAAAAATGATGTCTCCTGCGAGCACGTTGTATGAGGATTGCTGTAGCCAGCACTAACACCTTGCCTGCATACAAAGGATAAATGTCCAGTCACCAGCTTTCACACAAACAAAGATAAGTGCTCATAAGAAGAAGGAAGTGTCCTCAGAGACATAATTTGCATACTGACAGCCTTAAAATAATAATAGAAAAGAACGGAACACATTGCCAAAACGCACCGCACTGCATTTGCAGAAACGCGTGCAGACCTGGCCCAAACATGGTGTGAACAAGCCTTAAATAACACATGCTAATTAATTTAATGCACCAACTGAAGTCTTGAATTTTATACTCATTATTCAGCTTATTTGCATGCAATAAAGAATATGTATTTTTTTTAAAATTAGGTGTATGTAATTAAAACTGTAAGAAGCTGCTTTGTGTTGTCATCACACAAGATAGCCAGATCACTGTCATCACACTGGTCTAACACACTCTCTGCACAGTGCTCCAATCAACAGAGGTGCTAAAAAAGCATGGGTGTTGTTAATTGAAGTACTGTAAAACATAAAATATGTTTCTGCACTGTCTACCTAACCAGAATACGTGTAAATAAGCTGCTACACTGGTAAATCAGTGTGCATTAATACATATAACAACATTTAAAACTGCAGCACTATAGATAGGGGTACTATACTATAGATACAGATACTGTGCAGTTGTAATGTCAGACTGCTGGAGACCCGGGCCCAGTCTGTGTGATAGCCGTGGTCCAGCTCTCCATAGTTCTGCCAACAAAGGGCAGCTTCTTACATTTTAATTACACACAATAAAAAATGGCATATTATCTAGTTCTCAAGTATGAAAAAAACAAGTCTTTACACATTAGCACTGGGTGCTGTCAAAGTTACCTACCCCTGCTGTATCCACACCTTCTTACATAATACTAATTAATACTAGCATAGCTCATGGAAAATCCGAACTGGGAAATGTTTCATTGAATAATGTGAGTGTTTTACATCTTTCCCAAGAAACAGACTACTTGGTCATTACCCACCAAGAAGGAGGAGCATTTGCCATAAACAAGAATTATAGTAGTATTAAAGGGCAGATTACTAGATTTCCTATTACTTCCCGAAAATTAGCACATGCGACTAGACATGTGACTAGACATATGACTAGGACATGTGACCATGCACATTATCTCAGGGGAGGAAAATGCCTTTCACCGAGATGAGATTTCCCAGCAATACTCTGCTGATGTAACCTTTCCAGTGTGCATTGCTTTGGCAAACTTAAGTACTGTAATTTTGCCATTTCAAAGCAGGAAGTGAATGCACTGCAAGTGTAAGTATTTCAAAATTACAGCATTTTACACCTGACATGTCTATGTTATTATTAATCATCATACACAGAGGAATGCATTGGAAGAATTTGATTTTTGAGTGTAAAGGTCCGCTTTACACCCTCCATAAAAAGAGATTTCTGTTTAAATAAATTTAATATTTAAAAAAATTCACTTTTTTACACATAGTTCCCAGTTGTTTATTGTTCCATTTATAGATGTGCCATGTGCTGTCTTCCTGTCACAGCATGCACATTGGATTGCACATGCAAATGCACACTGATTTTAAGTGACTTTCTGCTAGCCTCTCCTCCCTCATATTCCCACAGTGGAGGACCAACAGAAAAGTAAAAAAATGTGGCTTGTATTTTTTTGTAAGTAATATTATTAGAGTAGTCACATTTTTCCCGATAAAGTTTATTGTCTACCTTTTCCCAGTTTTTTTTCTTCTTTCAATAAACTTTATTGCCCATCTTTTTACCGCTGGTCTGGGCTAAAACTGAATGACAATGTTAGCTGTCAAATCAGGTGGGTGGAGCAGACTGCACTCCTGGACAGAACTGTGGGTCTTCTCACCGAGAAGTTTTGAGCCCATCTATTGTGCCTGGGAGGGAGTATGCACATTGCAGTGGCTATAATAGGGATTCATAGAGACCCCACAAGTGAATGTTAGGGCCACGGAAGCAAAATAGGAGAAGTGGCCCCATGGGATTGTCACCCCTATCACCCATGTGTTTTGTTTAAAAAAAAAACAACTAATATATGTGAATAGAGGTGTGGAGTGACTGTCATGTACATGTCTCTCTGGGACTGCTTTGTTGGTTCTTTCTGCTTTGTCTTTCAGGTTACAAGCTCCCTGCTGTTGCTAGGAAGATTTACCTCAGTTGCTGGACAGACCTTCAGTCAGCTGAGCACAGGATTGGTGACAGACTTTTGGCGGGAAAACAGCTGACCAATGAGTGTAACCTTTCCCCCTTTATAGTCACTCCTGTCACTGGACAGTGTCAGCATTTTACCTCAGAACTGCCAGCTGGACTCACCTCTGGATTATCTTCCCAATTCATTTTGGATCTTTTCACCTGCTTCCCGCCCACCCTCCCCTTTACTGTACTTTCCCTTGTCGCAGTAAATCTTTATGGGGTAATGTCGCCCACTTTGTGGGTGGACAGTGGTTGGTAAACAGTAATTTGGTTGGTGTAAGTTATTGCTGCCTGAGTCTTGATGACTAAGCATGGTGGTCTGTTAATGGTTAACAGTGGTTCATTGGTTAAATTAAATAAAATCCAATAAAGGTGCCGCGGCCTAGTTATTCCACAATCGTTGTTGTGTTTTACTTTATTATTTAAGTTTATTGTTATGGTATGATGGGTGTCAATGGGGTGTACAATCCCATGTAGCCACTCTAAAATGGAAGTCTCCTGCAGAAATCTATCCTGAGGTTAATGAGAACAAAAAGATGGAGCACATAAGAATCAATATAAGTGTGGCTGTGCGCTATGTTTTGTCGTATGAGAGCCGTTTAAAATCCAAGTTTATGTTAAGTGGCAGGTTTAGATATAAATAGTGATCAGTTCATAATGGTCACAGCTCAGTGAACGTGGTGAAATTTCAATTTGCAAAGAATGCTGAATCGAATGCAAAGAAAATGAAAAGAAAAGTATTTTTGCTTTTTTTTTTTTTTAACAATACATTTTATTAGTTTTGAATAT
>NW_017309891.1:40033-40270 GCF_000935625.1 Nanorana parkeri | reverse complement strand
CTGTCCCTCCTCGCTCTCTCTCCTGGCTGTCTCTCCTCGCTCTCTCTCCTGGCTGTCTCTCCTTGCTCTCTCTCCTGGTTGTCTCTCATCGCTCTCTCTCCTTCCTGTCTCTCTTCACTCTCTCTCCTGCCTGTCTCTCCACGCTCTCTCTCCTGGTTGTCTCTCATCGCTCTCTCCTGTATATTATCCCAAACAAATTGCCACACAGTGCTAGAGTGTTTGGATTTTACTTTAATT
>NW_017309891.1:15416-38812 GCF_000935625.1 Nanorana parkeri | reverse complement strand
GGAAATAGTCTGCTTTCACAGGTGAAGATTATGTTTTGGAGCAAGCTGGAGAACAGGCTACGAGTTTACTCACATGTATGGATGTTGATTCAATGAAAGCCGGCAAAGACTTTGCATATAGTGGCTACAAGCTTGTTGCATGGCTCACACATGTGGACATTGCCTTTATACACACAGTACTTTAGGTTTGCCCATATAATGGATGAACTATGTATTGGCTGCATATATGTTCTTAAAGAAGTTATGTGCTGCAACCTAAAGAAAAACAAGACACACCTGTAACAGCAACGCCATCTTACCGCACCTAAAGGAAATATTTGAGGTGTATATAAGAAACGATTATGTTACCGCCGAACAAATTTGAAAAAAGACACATGTTCATCGAGTTCAACCTGTAAGAGGTTCTATCTTTTATTAAGCATGTCTTATGAATGCAAATATCAGGATCAGACATTTTTGTTGTTTTGTATGGGGGATATAGATTCCTGTTTGGTTTATATATCAATCATGGTGAACAATAAATAGAAATGCATTTTAAGAATATTGTGTATAAGGAAAGTTTTCTGCCCTGGGATCTCCACTAGGAGGGTATTTGTAGCTTTTGTTTTTAGATATTTGAAGGAGTTATTTGAGGTTTTATCTCCCACTAACTTCCCTCCGTTCTATAAACAGTTGAAGCTGTAACAGTTACCTTATTCCTGGCCCCGGCAGACTTTTTGCGCTCCTCTCTCCGACGCCCTGGCCCTCGCCATTCCTCATGTAAAGTGCAAGACCGCGCCATTGTATGTGACAACGTCAAAGCGCAATTGCCAAATGGAGCACTGAAAAGAATAATCTTTGAGGAACCTAATTCCTCTACCCCTAAACTTGACAAGCATTTAACCCTTGAGGCCGGGTGTTGGGGGGATGGGGCTTTTTTTTTTATGCCGGAGTTCAGCTTTAAGCCATATTAGACGCTTCGGGTGCATTTTGTTTTGTGTATCACTCAGTTCCCAATCCTCTCCCTGCAGAGAGTGGTGACTGCCAGTCACCCGCTGCCTGCAGGGATTTCCCCTTTTTGTTCCTCCATTGCTGCTTGGAGGGACAGACGGGAAAGGGGGCGAGCACAGCTGATTCTGCCTCTAGAAAGCTGTCAATCAAGTGGCAGTGTGAATCCTGACAATATTTTTGGGCTCTTTCCCGGCAGCAGCGTGTCTCTACGCTGTCAGCATATAGCAGGCAATAGATATATAGGGTTACACTGTGCCACAGCGTTGTACGCTAAGTGCTTAGCAGCTAACTAACATGGTACACAATGGTCCAGGCTAGCCTTGCCACATCCAGAGGCATACTCACTACACGAGTCTTCAGAGACTTTGCCACACCAGAGGCTGTGCCACAGCTCTAGACATGAGGAGCTCTCTGTGTCTTACACAGTGCACAATGGTCTGGAAATGTCAGAATGCAGAAGGGTCGCATTTCAGACTAGTCCCTCAATCGTCCAGTCCAGTGGGGTCTAGAAGTAATGGCTGTGTAGAGAGTATGTCTAGCATCATTTTGAAAATCAACAAAGAAAAAAATATATTGACATAGATTACATTCTTAGTGTTTCTAGATGGGCCTGAGTTTCCAAGTTTCTTTTTTAGTAGGTTTTTGTCTAGACTGCTCCATTAATTGGCTGAATACACACATAGAGAGCACTGGAGTTGATCTAAGTCACTCCTAGCCCTTATGTGTCCCATTGTCTGTACCCAAAAACCCCATGACACATCCATTAGCAACAACATTAACAAACTGGAGAGGGGTTGGTGAGGTGGATGAGTCTGGCAGCAGCATACATGGTAGAGTGAAGGGAGATAGATTGTGTAGAAGTAGGCCAATGAGAAAGGAGTTGCAGGAGTCAAGGCTAGAGCTAATGAGAGAGGGAAATAGCAGCTTGGTGGTGTCATTTGTTAAGATGGGACAAATTTTGGAAATGTTACAGAGGTTTGGACGGAAAGATTTAGTCAGAAATTGGATGTGGGGGTCTAAAGGAGAAGTTAGAGTCCAGGATTACACGTAACACCTTAGCATGTGTGGGACTGATAATTGTGTGGTAAAGGGACACAGGGGAGGGAATATTATGAGCTCAGTTTTTGAAAGATTGAGTTTTAGGAAGTGATGTGACATCCAAACTGGTATGTAAGTTAGTAAACTAGTAATGTGTGATGAGAATGAGAGGTGAGCTGAGGAGTAGAGAAATAGATTTTAGTGTCATCAGTATAGAAATAGTATTAGAAGCCATGGGAGGTTATCAGCTGACCAATGGAGCAGGTGTAGATAGAGAAGAGAAGGGGTCTGAGGACAGAGCCCAGGGGGACCCCTGCTAACATAGGGAGAGGAGAGGAGGAGGTAAAGTTTTAGGTGACAGTGAAAGTGTGCTGAGATAGATAGTAGGAAGACCAGGGAAGAGCAGAGTCTTAAAGTGGAGTTTTTTGAGGATGAGTGGGTGATCTACTGTGTTAAAGGCAGCAGAAAGGTATTGTCCATTGTTTTTACTAAATAATTAGTGGGTTTTGGTGTTGTGGGCCAAAACCAGACTGTAGGGGGTCAAGAAAGTTGTTATCAATGAGATGGCTTCTCAGACCATTGTAGAGAAGGTGTTTGATGAGTTTGAAGGTAAATGGAAGCAAAGAGATGGATTTTAGGTTCTTTAAACTGGTGGGGTTCAGCGAGGGCTTTTTAGGCATTGGGCTGACTAGCACATGCTTTAGAGGGGAGGGAAGGTACCAGTGAAGAGGGAGAAATTGAAGATGTGAGTTAGATAGGGTAAGATAGAGCAAGAGGGGGATAGTAGTAGTTTTAAGGAAACAGGGTTTAGGGGGCGAGTGGTTAGGTGGGAATCAGAGAAAGGCTTTGCAACCTCTGTTTTGTCAACAGGGTCAAAAGTGAAAAGTATTGAAATTGGTGGTTGATCTGGTATCCTAGGTGGGGGAGATATCTGGACAGTGGAGATCTCATTACCAATTACATCAATCTTGTTTTTGAAATGTTTGGCAAACCCTTGGTCAGTGAGTGAATTAGTTGGTGGAGGTAGTGAAGGATGAAGTACAAGGGTCTGCCCTTGGGCCCCTTCTGTTCTCCATTTACACCTCTTCTCTGGGTCATCTGATAGCCTCCCATGGCTTCTAATACCATCTTTATGCTGATGACACCTAAATCTATATCTCTACTCCACAGTTCACCCCCTCTGTCTCTTCACATAACACTAATCTACTCACTGACTTATCAGCATGGATGTCACACCACTGCCTCAAACTCAATCTGTCCCAAAATTGACTTATAACATTTCCTCCTCTTGGTATTCCCTTCGCCGATTTCTCCTCCACAGTCAACAGCACTACCATCAACACCTCCCATGGGCCAGCAAGGGTGCTCAGTGTAATCCTTATTGTTAAGCTCTCCTTTCAGCCCCAGGTCCAATCACTATCTAAATCTTGCCAACTCAAGCTCCGTAGCATTTCTAAAATTTGCAAACGAAACTGCAACACTTCTAATTCACTACTGCGGCTCTCGGGAGAGAAACATTTTCTCCCGGAAAGGTTTACTCTGCTCGATCTGGCAGAGTAAACCTTTCCTTTCTCTGTTTTTTTTCTCTGACATCAACCGTTGTCAGTCAGAAAAAAAAAACAGCATAAGAATGCATAGCTAGATTCCTATTGGCTATTTCACTTTGCAACAGCCAATAGCAAACTAGCTATTGCACCCACCCTCTGATGCTGTCAATCAGCAGAGGGGGAACTGAAGTTTTCCATCAGTGATTGACAGCAGCAGAATACTAAAAAAAAAAAACCCTCCAGCTAGCAAAGAAGCTATTGCTTCCCGTGCTATCTGCCATCATTTCAGGGCGGTGCTCTCCCCCCCCCTCCCCCGGCGGATTTGCCAGAGGACTCCTCCCTGAAATGAGAAGGGCACCTCCCTGAAATTGCTTTCTTCAGGTTGGGATCCCTGTGATGGCGGTGTTCTATCAAAGTTTGTGACTACGTTAGAATGTGTCACCGGTGACGTGGTCACATATTTTAATGTAATCCCGCCCAGTTTTTTGGCTTTCTCAGCTATTCCAGGGCAGAACGGCATCACAAATCGTATGTTCAGAAGACCTGATGTGCCTGGAACAGCTGATCGGTCCTGAAATGTCACTTCTATCCGACTTTGTGAGTGCGGTGGAATGTGAGATCACAGTCACAAAGTCGGATAGAGGCGACATTTCAGGACCGATCATCTTTTCCAGGGCAGATCGGTTCTCCTGCACATACGATTTGCGGATTTGCGATGCCGATCTGCCCTGGAAAGGCTGAGAAAGCGTTGGAATGTGGGGATGGTTAGGGTGATACTTTGAGACCAGGTTTGAGATATAGCCGGGGGCAGAGTTGTGGATGGCATTGTAAGTTATTAATATTTTTAATTTCATCCTTTGGGTGATTGGAAGCTTGTGGATGGATTGACAGAGGGGGGTTGCAGACACTGGGGGGTTGCAGACACTGAGTGGTTGGTTAGGTGGATGAGTCTAGCAGCAACATTCATGATAGACTGAAGGGGGGAGGAGCCTGTGTAGTGGTGGGCCAATGCGGATTGAGTTTCAATAGTCAAGACGAGAGATAACAAGGGAGTGGATGAGTAGTTTTGCGGTGTCATTGGTGAGGAAGGGGCGTATTCTGGAGATGTTACCAAGGTGAAGGCGGCAGGATTTGGATAGTGATTGGATGTAGGGCAGAAAGGGAAGGTTGGAGTCAAGAATCACACTTAGCACCTTGGCATGGGGGGAGGGATGAATAGTTGCGTTATCAATCCCAACAGAAAAGTTGGGGGAGGGTGCATGAGTTGAGCTCAGTTTTGGAAAAATTGAGTTGTAAGAATTGTTGCGACATCCAGATGGATATGTTAGTTAGTAGGTTAGTGTCGCTCAAGAATCCCAAGGGGGTGAGTCATGGAGTGGAGAGATATATTTGAGTGTCATCTGCATAGAGATGCTATTGGAATCCATGCGAGGTTATAAATTGCCGAAGGGAGCAGGTGTAGATAGAGAAGAGAAAGGGCCCAAGGACCGAGCCTTGGGGGACCCCTAATGAAAGAGGAAGAGGTACATTTGTAGGTTCATTAGGCAAGTACATTTATTTCTGTATTATTTTACTGTCTGAGTATGGTAATGAACTCTCTGTGTCCTCAGGTCCCATCCAGAATGAAGGCTCTGGTGGCTTTGCTTTTGCTTGGGTCATTGGATGTGGTTTGGTGCTGCAGCCCTCAACCTGGATGTAAGTATAATACAAAGGTTAAAAAGCAAATAATAATGACTATGGGGCACTAGATGAGGAGGAAGGTCTGAATACACTCTCACCACAGTTGCTAGTTGATATACAGAAAAATGGATTTGCTTTGCAGAGCTTTATGTATCAGTCCGCTGTATATTAGAGGAAGCTGCTGCAATCTACAAAGTTCTGATACCCCGAATATCTGAAAGAATATGTAACTGTATAAGTAGGGGTGAGGAGATTTCTGCACTCAGGACATGGGACAAGAATACATTTTATTTAAATGAAAGATAAACATGGAAGTATGTAACAAGCAGGCCAGAAGGAGTGAGGTGGTGCTGATATCAAGGTGAAGAGCCAAAAGCCATCGCCTCCTCAGTCCTGAGGAAGAGGAGAGTCCATTACTTAAAACATACTGAGTGACAGCCGGAAAGCACTGTATTGAACACTAGGGGCTGAGCCTGAGATCATCTGTTTTGTCATTGACCAAACAAGGCCATGTGGCATATAAGATCAATGATGTCACCATCATCTCAACCCATTGTTTGCATGCAGCTGCAGAACGTGGAATGCCCCGGGCCGCAGCTGATTAGACCGGCACTGACAGCTTTCTTCTTGGGTGATCAGTCCGAAACGGATCTCATCCCTACTGAACACCTAAATGCACATGAATGGCTCTCCTGACTCAGACCTCACACCTTGCTGGCCACCAGTGTGAGCTTCTTATGTACTGAGTTACTCCATGCCTGTCATTACAGACAACTTCCCTTCACTGACAGATCCCAGAGATAGAGCCAAGAAAGAAACTGGACTGGAGTGTCATTCAGATGAACAATAAATCACGCCCAGTCTGATAAGCAAAACACCTCTGTTCCAGCCCTACAATGGGGGTCACAATGGACGGCTCTGACTTTTATTATATAATTATTATACAGGATTTATATAGGGCCAATAACTTGTGCAGCACCTTACAATATAAGGAAGACATTACAGTTAAAATACAAGTCAAGACAAGATGGAAAGGAGGGCCCTGCCCATGATAGTTTACGCTCTAACAGGGTGGGACAAGTGATACATGAGCAGATAGCTGTGTGGGGATGAATTGGTTAAGAAAGTGACAGTTCAATGGTTAGTATGAGGTGGAATAGGCTTCCCTGAATAAATTAGTCTTTAGGTATCTAAAGTCAGTCAGAGTGGGAGATAGATGAACAGGCTGGGGTAAGGAGTTCCAAAGGATGGGAGAGACTCTGGGATGGGAGGCGAGCATGGGAGGAGTTGATGAAGGAGCTGGAAAGCAGGAGGTCTTTGGAAGAGCAGAGGGGATGGTTAGGGTGATACTTTGAGACCAGGTTTGAGATATAGCCGGGGGCAGAGTTGTGGATGGCATTGTAAGTTATTAATATTTTTAATTTCATCCTTTGGGTGATTGGAAGCTTGTGGATGGATTGACAGAGGGGGGTTGCAGACACTGGGGGGTTGCAGACACTGAGTGGTTGGTTAGGTGGATGAGTCTAGCAGCAACATTCATGATAGACTGAAGGGGGGAGGAGCCTGTGTAGTGGTGGGCCAATGCGGATTGAGTTTCAATAGTCAAGACGAGAGATAACAAGGGAGTGGATGAGTAGTTTTGCGGTGTCATTGGTGAGGAAGGGGCGTATTCTGGAGATGTTACGAAGGTGAAGGCGGCAGGATTTGGATAGTGATTGGATGTGGGGCAGAAAGGGAAGGTTGGAGTCAAGAATCACACTTAGCACCTTGGCATGGGGGGAGGGATGAATAGTTGCGTTATCAATCCCAACAGAAAAGATGGGGGAGGGTGCATGAGGAAGAGGAAATATCATGAGCTCAGTTTTTGAAAAATTGAGTTGTAAGAATTGTTGCGACATCCAGATGGATATGTTAGTTAGTAGGTTAGTGTCGCTCAAGAATCCCAATGGGGGTGAGTCATGGAGTGGAGAGATATATTTGAGTGTCATCTGCATAGAGATGCTATTGGAATCCATGCGAGGTTATAAATTGCCGAAGGGAGCAGGTGTAGATAGAGAAGAGAAAGGGCCCAAGGACCGAGCCTTGGGGGACCCCTAATGAAAGAGGAAGAGGTACATTTGTAGGTTCATTAGGCAAGTACATTTATTTCTGTATTATTTTACTGTCTGAGTATGGTAATGAACTCTCTGTGTCCTCAGGTCCCATCCAGAATGAAGGCTCTGGTGGCTTTGCTTTTGCTTGGGTCATTGGATGTGGTTTGGTGCTGCAGCCCTCAACCTGGATGTAAGTATAATACAAAGGTTAAAAAGCAAATAATAATGACTATGGGGCACTAGATGAGGAGGAAGGTCTGAATACACTCTCACCACAGTTGCTAGTTGATATACAGAAAAATGGATTTGCTTTGCAGAGCTTTATGTATCAGTCCGCTGTATATTAGAGGAAGCTGCTGCAATCTACAAAGTTCTGATACCCCGAATATCTGAAAGAATATGTAACTGTATAAGTAGGGGTGAGGAGATTTCTGCACTCAGGACATGGGACAAGAATACATTTTATTTAAATGAAAGATAAACATGGAAGTATGTAACAAGCAGGCCAGAAGGAGTGAGGTGGTGCTGATATCAAGGTGAAGAGCCAAAAGCCATCGCCTCCTCAGTCCTGAGGAAGAGGAGAGTCCATTACTTAAAACATATAGCTGGAAAGCAGGAGGTCTTTGGAAGAGCAGAGGGGATGGTTAGGGTGATACTTTGAGACCAGGTTTGAGATATAGCCGGGGGCAGAGTTGTGGATGGCATTGTAAGTTATTAATATTTTTAATTTCATCCTTTGGGTGATTGGAAGCTTGTGGATGGATTGACAGAGGGGGGTTGCAGACACTGGGGGGTTGCAGACACTGAGTGGTTGGTTAGGTGGATGAGTCTAGCAGCAACATTCATGATAGACTGAAGGGGGGAGGAGCCTGTGTAGTGGTGGGCCAATGCGGATTGAGTTTCAATAGTCAAGACGAGAGATAACAAGGGAGTGGATGAGTAGTTTTGCGGTGTCATTGGTGAGGAAGGGGCGTATTCTGGAGATGTTACCAAGGTGAAGGCGGCAGGATTTGGATAGTGATTGGATGTGGGGCAGAAAGGGAAGGTTGGAGTCAAGAATCACACTTAGCACCTTGGCATGGGGGGAGGGATGAATAGTTGCGTTATCAATCCCAACAGAAAAGATGGGGGAGGGTGCATGAGGAAGAGGAAATATCATGAGCTCAGTTTTGGAAAAATTGAGTTGTAAGAATTGTTGCGACATCCAGATGGATATGTTAGTTAGTAGGTTAGTGTCGCTCAAGAATCCCAAGGGGGTGAGTCATGGAGTGGAGAGATATATTTGAGTGTCATCTGCATAGAGATGCTATTGGAATCCATGCGAGGTTATAAATTGCCGAAGGGAGCAGGTGTAGATAGAGAAGAGAAAGGGCCCAAGGACCGAGCCTTGGGGGACCCCTAATGAAAGAGGAAGAGGTACATTTGTAGGTTCATTAGGCAAGTACATTTATTTCTGTATTATTTTACTGTCTGAGTATGGTAATGAACTCTCTGTGTCCTCAGGTCCCATCCAGAATGAAGGCTCTGGTGGCTTTGCTTTTGCTTGGGTCATTGGATGTGGTTTGGTGCTGCAGCCCTCAACCTGGATGTAAGTATAATACAAAGGTTAAAAAGCAAATAATAATGACTATGGGGCACTAGATGAGGAGGAAGGTCTGAATACACTCTCACCACAGTTGCTAGTTGATATACAGAAAAATGGATTTGCTTTGCAGAGCTTTATGTATCAGTCCGCTGTATATTAGAGGAAGCTGCTGCAATCTACAAAGTTCTGATACCCCGAATATCTGAAAGAATATGTAACTGTATAAGTAGGGGTGAGGAGATTTCTGCACTCAGGACATGGGACAAGAATACATTTTATTTAAATGAAAGATAAACATGGAAGTATGTAACAAGCAGGCCAGAAGGAGTGAGGTGGTGCTGATATCAAGGTGAAGAGCCAAAAGCCATCGCCTCCTCAGTCCTGAGGAAGAGGAGAGTCCATTACTTAAAACATACTGAGTGACACCCGGAAAGCCCTGTATTGAACACTAGGGGCTGAGCCTGAGATCATCTGTTTTGTCATTGACCAAACAAGGCCATGTGGCATATAAGATCAATGATGTCACCATCATCTCAACCCATTGTTTGCATGCAGCTGCAGAACGTGGAATGCCCCGGGCCGCAGCTGATTAGACCGGCACTGACAGCTTTCTTCTTGGGTGATCAGTCCGAAACGGATCTCATCCCTACTGAACACCTAAATGCACATGAATGGCTCTCCTGACTCAGACCTCACACCTTGCTGGCCACCAGTGTGAGCTTCTTATGTACTGAGTTACTCCATGCCTGTCATTACAGACAACTTCCCTTCACTGACAGATCCCAGAGATAGAGCCAAGAAAGAAACTGGACTGGAGTGTCATTCAGATGAACAATAAATCACGCCCAGTCTGATAAGCAAAACACCTCTGTTCCAGCCCTACAATGGGGGTCACAATGGACGGCTCTGACTTAAAAGGAAATCACAGCTGTATTTCACATTGTAACTTTGTATCCATTCCAATACACTGTGATAGCTGAGAGCATGAATACCCGCGCACATACTGATATAGTTGCTGAAAAGAACTCCTTTAAATCTAAACAAGAAATACATGTAAATATTATCAACTCTACACCACCCCGTATGATAATTCAACTCTTTATCATCCGCCGAGTACAGAGCTGCATCTGTACAGTATGTATGTGGCGGAGGGAGCCTCTGCGCCGGAGGATTCTTTTAGCCAGGGGGGGTGACGGGCCCTGACGGCCGCGGGCAGTGGCCGTTTTTAAAGGCAGCAGAGAGGCCCGGGGGTCCGCCCCTGCTGCTACCTCTCTGCTATCTTCAGCTGTCAGATACGGATTCACTGTTTAGCGAACCCGTATCTGAATGTAAAGGCTTCATTCTTTCATTAATGAAAGAAAGAAGCTTTAACAAAAGCTTAACTATTTCATTAATGAATGCATCAATACTGAGACATTCATTAATGCCTGCTAACTGCTGAGAATCAGCATTTAGCAGCATTACAGAGGCTGATATAACTCGGCACGTACAGAGTACCTGGCCAGTCATATAGCCACTTTGTGACGGGACGTACACTGTACGTCTCCCGCCACGAAGGGGTTAATGGTCCATCAGATAAACAATCAATGATTCAATAAATCGTGAACTGCACATGGAAAAAACAACCCTGCAACCTGTTAGGGTCCCCACACACCTTACGATTATCGTACGATAATCCCGGGAAATCCCGCGATCGTACGATTATTGTAAGGTGTGTGGAAGCCGTGCGACCTCTACTACTGTAAGGTCGCACGACTTTAAACTTACGGACATGTTCGAAAACCCGCCGAGCATCATACGATGTTAAGCGGGTTTGTGGCATGTCCGTACGATAACAGCCGTACGGGCCGGTGTGCGCAAGCGCACACTGCCCGTTCGGCATTGCGGTCATCGGAAGCCCGCCCCTCAGGGGGCGTGGCTTGCGATCATCGCAAGTACGATCTGCCTATGCAACATAGGCAGATTGTACTTTTTTTAAGTACCTTACAACCATCGCAAGACAGAAGTCTTGCGATGGTTGTAAGGTGTATGCCCAGCCTTAGTCTGAGAGTGAAACTTTTGTAGCCTACCTGATGTAAGAGCAGTAAACAAGGATTACACGGGGTGTGTACAATCATTGTAGATGTAAGAGGTAATTCAAATACATTTCCTTCAAATCTGAAAGCGGAGAACCAATGATCCAACTACTCATCACAAATCCCTTCTATCTCCCCCCATACAGCTGTAATACCGGACAGGACAATGATACATTAAAATAATTACAATTGCTTAAGTTCGGTCCGAACCTGAGCTCATCCCTACTCCTGATATATTCTGGTGATGAGAGATTAGAAAGGACTCTGTGTAGAAACTTTGGAGTTAGTCCAGTTTTTAGGTGAGCGCTGCTGATACATTTATAATATAATGGAGGCCGTCATTAATTGTAGAGTCACAGGAAGTCACCAAATCAGAAGTGTTACATTTAAATGACGATCCCTATATTAGGAATCCCATTAGGGAGCTCTATACTCCATCTTATAACTAATGAAATGATAATCAGTTAACAAGATGGGGTAATGTTATTGATGGCAAATAGGCTGATCACTATACAAGCGAATTTTCCCACAGCTTAGTGAATGAGGTGACGCTCTATGGACTTCCATCATCCAATCAGGTGCAAGCAAACATACTGTTTTCCTTGATTGGGTATTCTCAGCAAAGTGAATTTTCACCGCAATCACTAAGCTAAGTGCAAAGTCCCTTGTAAAGTCAACAGCCAATGTAATATGAGGACCTACCTAATCTAACCAATCACTTTCTATCCAATCAGACAGGCTCTTGTATTACATAGTTTTTGTTAGAGCGAAAGGAGATTGTACAATCAGATTGTAACGTGTGTGGTGAGTATAGCGGGAGCGCAGACAGAAGAAATAATTTTTTTTTTAGATTACATAGAGGAATGCGAGAACATCTGTCAGCATTTTATTGTAATCTGTTTCCCTGTGGTCCCTCACTTCCTGTCTCGTAAAAAGCTTAAAGGAAGTGAGGGGAAATCTCTCAAACGGAGCTCCGGATAGCAGCAAAACCTGACAGGGGTTCTGACCTTTTCCCATTCTATAAGTTCTGGGTATAGATGGAGTTTTAGCGATTAATATTAGTATTAGTTATTATATAACGACATTACAGAATGACATCAGCAATTCATTACATTACAGAATGTTCCAGCAAATTACTGACAACGTTGCAGCTTACAGTCTATTTCCTGATGAAGACGTCTTTAGAACAATGGAAGAACATTATATGTATAATCATGGAGTGTGTTTTGTGTTTCTTTCTTCAGCCGCCAATATCGCCAGAAACGGGGAAGCCACACAGAGTTCTACTCTCATTTATTTCACTATAAGTAGTGTTGCTAGCAATGCCATTGATGGTGTGACAGATCAGAACTGGTCTAATGGTTTCTGTAGCCACACAAATGAAGACTGGGAACCCTGGTGGAGACTGGACCTGAAACAGAAACAGAGTGTGTATGTTATTAAAGTCTATGGCAGGTCGGACGGCTATTTGTATCGCATGCAGGATCTCGAGGTCCGAATTGGAGATTCTCCGGACAATAACAACCCGCTGTGAGTACATCAGGGCCAGGACACTGTAAGGGCCGGTGTTAGTGTGCATTGGGCTTGTGTTAATGGCATCAGCTTGAAATGCTTCTGAGATTATTCAGAATTCGTTGACAGGTGCATTTGACATGTATTCCATTTAATTGACTCATCTGCTGTGAATAGAAGATTATCAACATAGGCATTAAAAGTAAAAAAACTCAGTTAAAACTCAGCCACCTTGTACCCAAAATGGGAAACAACAATACATGACAATACATGACTGGATTTTACCCACAGAGCAAGCTTTTGATAACAAAGACGTTGTTAAATATAAAATTAGACTGGGGTACCTGGGGCCAACCTGACAAAGTGAGAGTGAGAGCCTTATTGTAATATGCGCGTCTGTCGCGCGTTTTTTTTACCGCGATTCCGAAGGCTACTTGGCTGTATCCCAATGGAAAACGCCCTACAAAACGGCCCAAAGTAGTACCTGGACCTTTTCAGGCATGGGCCGTTTTGTAGGGCGTTAGGGACGGGCAGAAATACGGCAAGGTGGGAACGAGACCCATTGACTACAATGCAATTTATATTTTTGACCGTTTTGTAGAGCGTTCGTCGAGCGTAAACACCCTACAAAACGGTCAGGTGTGAACGAGGGCTGAGGTTTTCTGAACGTTCCAACAACGATCAGCAAACTGAAACATTCTTCTTTCAGGAATAGATACATTATGTATCTATTCCTGAAAGTGAAAGAAAAAAAAAAAAAGCCAGTAGAGCTTGAGAGAGATATCTCTCTCGATCTATACGAGCTGTCAGAATGCCGGCATGTTTGCCGGCTCTGCTGTGACTCTCAGACACCCGATCTTCAGGTATCGGGTGTCTGAAAAAGGTTAACCCTTTCATTAATAGATGCCTCTAAACTTAGGCATCCATTAATGAATGATAACCGCTGATTCCCAGCGGTTACCAGCCTTCTAGTGCAGCAAATAACTTGTCACGTACAGTGTACGTGACGAGTCATTTGGTCCCTTTGTGGCGGGACGTAGAGTGTACGTCTCCTGTCACGAAGGGGTTAAGCATGCATGCACGCACATGCACTATGGTGAATAGGGATGAGGTTCGGGTCAACCATGAGCTAAACCCTGAATCCAGACTATTGGCAATTTGAAGAATGGGTGAACTCAGCTTGTCCACCTACCAAATCTCTCTCTTTGTCCTAGCAACACATGACACTGTGTGACCCGTCCAATGTCATTGGTTGACTGGTGGCTGAGCCACATGGCATAAGTAGTTGCTAGGATGCAGGTGGGTGAACTATGACCACCTATGATGCTGTGGAGCTGCCAACATCTTAGCAACCAATGATGCTAGTTGCTAAGACACAGGCAGAACCATAGCAACATTGGTTTGTTAGGCTAGGCCTGTCTGCATTTAAGCAACCAATACAGAACAGTTGCTAGCAACCAATTATGATAGTACACAGACTGCCCTGGCTTTTGGTTTTCTTTTGCCATGTTAAAACAGGTATTGTTCAACAGCGATATTATTGAGTTTCCCTGCAGTCACTCCACTCATCTCTATTGCCTAGTTACTATACTTTTTTTGTGTTTTATTAAGCCGCATAGCAGTGTATGTTTTCTATGGGCCCATTTTGTGAATCTTCCCCCAAGTGAACGGGTTCCATTTTCTGTATCATTGTGTTGGACTTTTCTTGTCCTTGGCAGGTGCGGCACGATCATCGACTATAATAATCCCATCACAACTTTCTGCTGTAATGGGTTGGCGGGTCGGTACATCAGCGCGGTGATCCCGGAGCACAGTGAACAATTGTGCCTGTGCGAGATAGAAGTCTACAATGGCACCATGACTGAGAATGATGTCTGCTGGTAAACCTCAGAAGTACAGGGCAGAAGGAATGCTGATGTTCATAAAATTGTCTTATCTATAGGGAACATATACCCCAGACCTCCGAAACTGTGACATGTCTATGTTTTCCTAGTTGTCTGGAAGAGGATGTATTCCACTGCACACCTTGTAGTTGTAGTTTGTCAAATAATGAATCTAAACAAAATAAAACTATGTTACTCAGAAAAAACAAAAACTTCTGTGTTCATGTCTAAGTGGTCTATTTATAAACAATTCACAGAGCTATTCACTCTGTGAATCTCTGTGAACGTTCATTCTGTGCGAATAGAGAAGAAAACAAATGTTTTAAGTATATTTTTTATTAACTTTTCAGGTTGAATGGTATGTAATACAATACCACATAATGGTCACTAGGGGGAGACGAGGAGCATAGGAAATAAGTATCATTCATATTCCATAACTCCTACTGTAATGTAGTTACCTTCCAAAAAGGTGGTTACATTACTGTATATGAAGATACAACTCAGAGACAGAACACAACTATATTACAAGGTCAATGGGGGGGTGGGGGGCTGGGAGAGAGCACCCCCCTGAAATGATGGCAGATAGCACAGGAAGCAATAGCTTCTTTGCTATCTGCAGACTTTTTTTTTAATTTAGTATTCTGCCAGTTGCAGTCGTCAGAATAAAAAAGAAAGGCATACGAATGCATAGCTAGATTCCTTTTTTTTTCCTTTTCTGACTGACGGACAGGACGAGAACCAATGAGTTAGAGTATAGTCATAAGCCGAATGTCATATAATTGTTGTCAATTAGACATGTGCGATTTGTTTCGTTACGAATCGAAATTCGTACGAATTTTCCTGAAATTCCGAAATTCGGAAGCATCCGAAATCCGAATTGCAGTTTCCAAATTATATCCCGAAATACGAAATTCCGTTATTTCGGATCCGAATTTCTTTGAAACGGGAACTAATATTACCCCTGTAAAAATGAGGTTGAACAACATGACAAGTTTTTTTTTAAATCCGAAATACGGATCCGCTGCTGCTGAGAGTTGCATTACAATACATACATACAGGCAGGAAATACGAAATTCCGTTAACGGAATTCGTATTTCGTTTGGTTGACCAATGGGTTTTCTCTTCTGCTGCTGAGGGAGGGTTGCATTACTTACAATACATACAGGCAGGCAATACGAAATTCCGTTAACGAACATTCGTTATATTAAAGTTAAAAAGCAAAATACTTGTTAATATATTGGAGTTGATTGATGGTAGTTTTTTTTTATCCGAAATACGAAATTCGGATCCGGAATCCGTTAACGGAATTCGTATTTCGGATTAAAAAAACCAACTACCACATCGACTCCAATATTAACAAAGGTATTTTTCTTTTTAACTTCATCATAACGAATGTTCGTAACGGTACGAAAATATAACCGTCACTAACGAAAATTCGTATTTCGTACGAATCCGAATTGAGTTTTGACACGAATTACGAAATAACGGATATTCCGAAACGAAACAGAACAAATTTTTTGACGGCGCACAAGTCTATTGTCAATGATCAGATGAAAACTTTTTTGTAGAAATGTATCCATGTATTGCTGTTAACTTATTACTCCGGTATAGTGCTTTGCATGGGATTTTCTTTTTTTGTCTGGCGGTAACAAAATCGTTTCTTATATACACCTCAGATATTTCCTTTAGGTGCAATAAGATGGTGTTGCTGTTACAGGTGTGTCTTGTTTTTCTTTAGGTTGCAGCACATAACTTCTTTAAGAACATATATGCAGCCAATACATAGTTCATCCATTATATGGGCAAACCTAAAGTACTGTGTGTATAAAGGCAATGTCCACATGTATGAGCCATGCGACAAGCTTGTAGCCACAATATGGTAGACATGTGCGATTCGTTTCGTTACGAATCGAAATTCGTACGAATTTTTCTGAAATTCCGAAATTCGGAGCATCCGAAATCCGAATTCCGAATTATATCCGAAATCCGAAATTCCGTTAACGAATTTCAGATCTGAATTTCTTTGAAACGGGAACTAATATTACCCCTGTAAATGAGGTTGAACAACATTGACAAGATTTTTTTTTAAATGAATCAACATCCATACATGTGAGTAAACTCATAGCCTATTCTCCAGCTTTCTCCAAAACATAATCTTCACCTGTGAAAGCAGACTATTTCCCATGCTAGGCTCAAGCACAGTGGGTATTCACAGCTCTTCAGGCATGCATATATAGGTAGTAATTAAAGTAAAATCCAAACACTCTAGCACTGTGTGGCAATATTTTGGGGAGAATATACAGGAGAGAGCGAGGAGAGACAGCCAGGAGAGAGAGAGCAAGGAGACACAACCAGGAGAGAGAGGAGAGACGGCCACTAAAGAACATGGTATGAACTTGATAAATGGACCAAAGTATAAACTATCTGTCACAATTCCATCCATGTGAACGTGTTGGGGGGTGGGGGGGGAGAGAGGGATGGGGCAGAGAGAGAACAAACTGTCAGAGTGCAGTCCTTAGGCATACTTAGTAATGTGGAGACCTTCTGTAGTTCAGCTGCAGACCCATCCTGTGTAGGGAGCGTGGCTGTTTACAACCAGGAACACCAGGGCCCTGTGGTTTTACCTGTCTGCTTCACATCTGGTGCCCGGTTTTCAGCTGCCATAAAATCCGGACACATCATTCAAAACCCGGACTGTCCAGATGAATCTCAGACAGGTGGCAACCCTAGTATATCTTTTGCAAGTTCAAGGGGCAGCTGCTTTTAGCCCCACTACAATGAATGGGCCTTGCCCCATTTCCCCCTCCCCCCCCCCCCATTAAAGACAGCTGACACACATGTGTTTGACCAGTCGGCGCTGTTAACACAACATCCGAATTTCCAGTTTGGTAACAGACAACCCCCAGAGGTCAGTGTCACAGGACTTGTTTATAAGCTGAGCATGGGTCGGGTACATAGACACCATGTTACATAAGATTGGTTTGATAAAATTTCTTGTTTTATTGTTAGCTTTGCATGGGATAGATTTTGCTGCACCGACTATTGTTTTCATGAAAAATTTAATTTTTGCAACATCTCAAACATGAGAAAATATATGAAAGGCAAATAACATAGTAAAGAAGAGTAAGTTACAGAACAAAAGGAAACAAATGTAGGATAGAAAAGAAGAGAAGGAAAAGGAGAGATCCGAGCCTTCCCCCCATCCAGCCGGATCCCATCCCAGATCCTGCAAAGGTACAGAGGGACAATAGAGGAAATACATTGCATAGAGGAATCCATAAGCTGCCAGGAGGATCACATTTTCTCAAAAGTAGATAAGGTGTTATGTAAGCGTGTCATTAGGTATTCAATTTGGAAAATGTTATAGTTGAGTCTATAGAGATCAAGGCTGAAGGGTGGTAAGGGTTCCATTATTATTATTATTATTATCATTATTGTTTCCATTTCAGGGAGATGAGACATCTAGCGGCAGTCAGGACATGGTTGGCTGGTTTGGTACAGTGTCTGAGCATGTGTGGGAAAGAGAGACCTAGCAACCAGTGAACACGGTCCATAACCACCAGAGTAAAGTCAACACTTGTCTCCAGTAGCCAAGAATATGAGGACCACATTTTTTGTAACCATAATGAACTGCCTTTCCTTAGGTCAGCTGACTTAGAAGGGCCAGTAATGGGGACTTTGGTATGTGCTATGGTGTTGGCTATAAAATTGAAGGTTAAGTGTGTACAGTAGTTTATAAAGAGTTAACTGTCTGTGTAGGGAGAGTCAGCTGCTATATATTGGTATATTGGGCTTTTTCTTCTTGTGCTAGGAGATGGTGAAGTGTGGTTTTGGTAAAAAGCTATGAGGGCGAGGACCTTCATGGCCATTTGATGTGTTCCGGGTGTACTCAGTCCAGGAGAATACCAGATGACCAGTGGCAGGTCCAGTTTATTGGGTCATACTTTTACATTCCTAAATTAGGAGTTTTAAGGCATTGTCATGGGCCTGGTATGTGGTTCATCTGCTATCACATGCGGGGCTTGTAAGCACCCCTATGTGATAGCAGTCAAAGTAAAGTAAAAAAAAAAAAGCAGTTTTTAAAATTGAAATGAAATAAAATATATACAATAATAAAAAATTTTTTTTAAAGTCCCCCGCGAGCACATGCGTCGGGTGCGCCTACGTATGAAACCTACGAACGCGCTACACATGTTGGGTATCGCCGCGCACGCCGGAGTGAGAGCAATAATTCTAGGGCCAGTTTTTTTGGGTATCTCTAAATTGATGACCTGTGGGGGCTTTTAAAGCGTCTTCTGTGGACTTTTTGGGGTACTGCAGTTTTTCCGCCGTTTCACCGACGCACGCAATTTGTAAACTGGGCATGTTGGGTATCGTTTTACTCGTTGTAACGTCATCTTTTATATTTCATTAAAAAAATGGGTATTTTGTTGTGTTTTGGGGCATTTAATTAAATTTGTCACAAAAGTTTGGGGTTTAATAAGGAGTTGCGCTAATATTGCGCAACATAAAAATTTGCAACTACCACCATTCAGAAAATGTGGCATTCAGAAAAATATATAAAAAATGGCATTCAGAAAATATATAAATATATAATGTTTGGGGGGTTTTAAGTAATTTTCAGGCCTAAAATGTGGAATATAACATGGGTGCAAAAAATGAAAAAAAGGCGGTTAATGTTTCTTGTTACGGAACCTGTTTACTGCTATTTGCACTGGTGATGTGTAACATTATTGAAGGGGATCATATTGGTCGTACAAAGTTATGCAAAGCAGAAATAATGAATGATGGCTGTTACTAAGGTAAACAGCTTTAATAGCATGACTACAGGTTACATAGCATAGCTTAGGACATATTTTGCTGCTCCCACTGTTGTCTTTATGGAAATGGTATTTTTTGCGTATTTTATTAGTATTTTATTAGCAGCAGGTATTTCCATGCTCAGAGCACGCATAGGTTTTCAGGTTAATGGTTATGTAACAGTAACAATTATTTATTCAGACTGCTACAGTATGCACCCATAATCCTACATATAGATGAGTGAGCCAAGATCCGACCTAAATCTAGCTAGGTCACAGATAGAAAAAATTCCAACCAATTACCGGCATCCAGGCAGAGGTTTCTAATTCCAATCAGAATGTTACTGGCCCAACACTCCAGCACTGACCTATCTGTCCACATTCTCCATCGCAGACCACTGACTCTCCCTGCTGGAACTATAATGCTCATATCGGGCTGGAGATTACTCTGTCTGACAGAGCAGCAAAGGAGCCAAAGTCAAGTGCAGGAATCAGCGCTCCAGCACCCAGCCAGCAGCGGGACATTTTGTTAAAATCCTAGGACAGCCCAGTAGAATCCAGGACTGTTGGGAGGTATAGGTTTATCATTTCAGGGTTTTTTGCCATTGTTCTGCCAATATGTTCCTTAGGATATCGTGGAGTCACCAGGCGGCCCGACGAAGTACTGATGGGGTGGTCATAATAATCTAGCCACTCAGTGTATAACTACAAATATGAGGTTCTGCTGGCCAGCCAACACCACCCAACAGCACAGTCTGGCCAGTGAAGTCCTCAATTTTATTGCACTGGTTGTTACGGGTTAACACCAGTTAACTGGCTTTTCCTGGCAGCACAAAAGGAGTCACAACCAAAAATATATTAAATATTCACACATCTATATGATTATTAGTATTACAGACATTTATATAGCGCCAACAATTCATGTAGTGCTCTATATATTGTACATTCACATCAGTCTCTGCCATCAAGGTGATTACCATCTAAGGTTCCTATCTCACACAAACATATACTAGGACTCTTTCATAGACAGGAACCAATTAACCTTCCATCATGTCTTTGGAGTGTGGGAGGAAACCCACGTTAGCAGAGTGTGAGCATGCAGACTCCATGTAGATAGTGTCCTGACTGAGGACCCCAGTGCTGCAATGTAGAAGTGCCGATCACTAAACCACTGTGCTGCCTATTAAACTATAATATAACAAATGGAAACTGTGGCATTCATTGGTAGCAACAAAACCTGAATGGGTCGAGAATGATTACCGAACATTATACAAATACAGCACAAATGAATTGCTAAAATATTACATCTAGGGATGAGGTTTGGGGGGTTCGTCACTTCTTTGAGACCGAGGTGAGCCCTGAGTGATTGAGGTTCGCAGTCCTGGCGATTTGATGCAGAAAATTTGCAATCCTGAATTCTTTGTAATCATAATGCCTCATGTGGCTTTTGAACTTAGTTTAGGTGGCTTAGAAGAGCCAATAATAGTGGCTTTGTATGTGCCAGTCCCTCACTATAAAAGGATGGGTTCCCAGCAGACATGTGTCTGTGTGTAAATACTTTAGGGAGAGTTGACAGTTCTCTGCTCATTGCATATGGTGCTATACTGTGGTAGGTGACCCCATGCCATTTTTATGATGGCACTTACTTGCTGGCCACCAGTGGCGGACCTAATAACCAAAGGGCCCTGGTGCAAGATTTTATCTTGGGCCCCCCTCCCAAGATGGGGGGGGGGGAGGAGCGGGGGCTGATCACACTGGCCCCCGGACCCCCCCCCAGCGGTCTCTAATTAAAAAAAAAACATAGCGCAAGCTTCGGCGCTAGGCATCGGGGCATTTTGACAAGTACTATGTACTATGTAAGCATCGGTATCGGGACATCCCTAGTAATATATATATTTACCATTATAATATAACTGCAGGGGGCGGGGCGTGTGACACACACACACGTCTCCTGTGACTCCCCTCCCCTCCTGCCACCTGTTAGGCCCCGTTCACATATAGCGACATAGCTTTTGCAGCGGATCCGCACGGCCGGGATAGCGCGACTTTCGGGGCGACGTTCCAGCGACGATCCAGCGACAGTAGCGCGACCTTCCCCGTCGGGCTCCATAGAAAAAAAGTAAAATCGCGCAAAATCCGCCGAAAAAAGGGTCCGGTAGAAGCGACTTGCGACCGCGACGAGCGACGAGCGACGCGCGACATGGAGTTAAGACAGCTCCATTGAATAACATTGGCCGGCGACTTCTCGCGATATCGCGCGGCAAAAATGCGTGATATCGCGGCGGAAATCGCGCGACAATTCGCTATATGTGAACGGGGCCTTACTATGGACGCGGCCGGGAGGGGAGGTGAGTCACAGGGCCCACCCGCTCACTGGGAAGCCGGTCGGCAGTGCGGGGCCCCGGCGTTCTAACACCGGGACCCTGCACTGTCCCATATAGCAGGAGCGGACCCCACTGAGGCTGTGGGGGTGCCCAGGACCGGACCCTACTGGGCCCCCCCACAGCCTCAGGCCCTGGTGCGGCGGGACCGCCCGCACCGGCGGTAGTTCCGCCACTGCTGGCCACCTTTTGCCATGCCTGGCACATCCCCATCCTGGTAGTAGGGTAGTTCATTATGCTACCTAGAAGTGTAGCAGTGTATGTGGAAGGCTAGAAGTGTATGTGGAAGGCTGGAAGGCTAGAAGTGTATGTGGCCTGGCAGCCACTCAGCGCTAACACAAGCTTCCTGCCATTTACCTCGTCTGTGACACACCAACGCACCAGAACCCAATATTGGCCATGTTGAAGAGTTTACACCAGCAACAGTGTACCATGCGTGTTTATGGTACAAAGACCGGCTCCGGGAAGCTGGGGTTCTTTTCACAGCTTCATTAGCTCATCATTCAGCAAGCATGTAGTATTGTGGCACCTTTTCAAAAGGTGACCAAACTGGTGAGGCATGATGAGGCAGGGATTATTATTATTATACAGGATTTATATAGCGCCAACAGTTTACTCAGCGCTTTACAATATAAGGAAGACATTACAATCACAATACAATTCAATACAAGATGGTAAGGAGGGCCCTGCCCCTGAGGGCTTACAATCTAAAAGGGAGGGGCCAGTGATACATGAGGAGGTGAGGAGGATACATGAGGATTAGTGATAATTCTTGGATCTGGTCAATGTGCTACTCCCAACCCGGGCACTTATGTTAGCATAAAGGATATGTAATTTGTTCAACCATAATGCACTGCACGGGTCTCTGAACTAGACTAGCCTAGAAGGGCCAATAATGGGGGCTTTGTTATGTGCCGGCCCCCTCACTATAAAAAGGGGGGCACAGAGCCACTGTAGGCAGAGAGCATAGGGAGAGATTAGGGTCAGTTAATAAGGTTTACTTAAATTGCAATTGCTAGCTCATTGGTCAGTATTATGGGGAATGTTGTTTATTTTTTTATGATGAAAGGGCCTTTATTTTAGGGTAATCTTTTTTTTTTTAAGAAGTGTTTTTTCTGGGGTGTTATTTTGGGGTTTTCATTTATTTGGCGATGTAATGTTTTTTATTGTATGTTGATAGGGCCTTTTTTAGGTTGAACCTTTTAAATAATTTATGTATTTTTTTTTTTTTGCAAGGCTCTCCTTAAAAACAAACAAACAATCTTTTGTTTCAGGGCTGGTATTTGGGGGATTTAATTTCTGTTTGGGTTTCTGATTTTTGTTTTATGTTGACAGGACCTTTTGTAAGTTTGTTGTGCTCAAAGTTCAGCATCTATGTTTTGTCATTCTGTTCTGGTAGCTGCCTTTTGTTTTTAGTACAATGCTACAGCTTTTACTTCATTGCACCCCTCCTCCCCAGGGCCGGATTTCCCTTTATCGATCCGTAGGCCTCCTCAGTATAGGATGTCAATACCAGGATCGCGTTAACCAAAAAAAGAAAACAAACACCATAGCGCGTACCATCCAGGGGCGTAACTAGAAATCACAGGGCCCCATAGCAAACTTTTGTATGGGGCCCTGTGATTTCTAATTACGCCCACCTGATAACCCAAACAGCCCACCTAAGGGTGACCCTGCAGAGCCCACCATAGACTCTCTATGGTAGGCTCTGCAGGGTCTCAGGCAGGCGGTCAAGCCCTCTTACCTGTCAGCCCTGATCCTCTGTCTGCCTCCTTCTCCTCCACGATTGACTCCTCTGTCACTGGGCCCCGCC